>NC_056727.1:94674404-94956904 GCF_019279795.1 Protopterus annectens | reverse complement strand
AACAGTTTTGCTGAAGCTGAATACTGGTCTTATCAAGATCCCTCCCCTTTCCCTGCATCCTATCCAATGTTACTTAGCATCCCAGAGGCTGTGGGCACCATTTTTAAAACTCACTAAGCCTAGGTCACAGTTGCATCTCCTGGCCCCTTGAGAGCAGTGTGCTTGCTACGCAAGTTTTATCCACAAGATAAACGTATTCCATTTAAAAGCCTTGTATGACTAAGCCTTTACAAACTGAATTTTTAAAGAAATTTTTTCGCCTGGATATTGTTTTACTATAGTCTGTGTGTTTTTACCTGGAACTGGAAACACTACTGTTTCTTTTACATCAAGAAAGTAGTATTACTGTAATTATATAGGGTCCCACTCTCGTTTCTGTACTGCAAATTCTGTCCTACTTTTGGAAGTGGACCTCATCAGTGTCTGTGTGCATTAGGATTTCAGATGGTTCATTACATACCATCTCTGCCACAGAGGCTACATTTCAACAGAATGACTGTGAGCTCTATTACAGTAAAGTGAACTCTTCTTGGTGTTTTTGTGCAACAGAACCTACATGTTAAAATTATATATAGTCTTCATTACCCCCTTTGTATTTTTAACTTCTGGAAATGCTGCTAATAATGTGCTTGTAAACTTTACCAGTGCAAATGAAACCCTACTGCCATTTGTGTTACACTTGCATTACACTGAGCTGGGAAGGCAGAGTATATCTTCTTAGCTTAGCAACTGTTATGAATGCTGCAATATTCTGGCTAACAATAGATGTTGCAAGTCATTTTTAATGTGTGTTATTTGATGATTTTGACATTATGAATATTTAAAAAGTACCTTATTGCTTATTCTTTGATGTAAGTGCAAATTATTACTCAGTTCAGCATTACTTCTTGGTTATATTCTTTCAGCTCACTGTCCACTTTACCTATCACTAAATCTAAAACTATTCCCCAATCAGTCTCTCTCTTCTACTGGTTCTTTTCTCTTCTAGCTCTCTTCAACTCCTGCTATATATCACTTAACTGTTCTCTTCAGTCCATATTAATATTGTTTTTTTTTTTTTTAACAGTCACACTACACTTGAATAAGAGATTGTATTCTCTTCTCCGGAGAATGTCTGCCTTGTAATACATTCTCAAACATTCACAAGGCAAACAAGTGCTCCTACTGTGTGGTTCATAAGTCCAACTACTGTTATATATACATCTCTCTCATTTAGATACTGCTTAGTTTTATTTAATAACTGTATTTGTTTAAAGCAGAGCAGTGGCATGCACACTAACTCGATCACCATATTGTATGCTTCTCCCGTCCTCTCACCTCCCATCTTTAATATAACTTTGTTTTTGCATTGAATTATTTCACCCTCTCAACTAAGTAAACTCTAACTGTAGCATGGGCATTAAGTGCACAGCCAACATTCTTTTACAGTAATTACATTAAATCTCTTACTTTTCACAATAAAATTAAACCAAGGTCGCAAGTGTCTCTTACTTACTGCAGTGGCACTGATCTCAGATAGCTCTCAACAGCTGACTGTTTCTTTTTCCTTTCTGTGTTGTCAGGCTCGTGTATTTCTGCCCCACTCCGTTTCATCCTTGCTGCCCTTGGGCTCACTCCACTTCCCTACCCTACCCCAATTCCCACCCCCATACAATTACATTTATATTCACCATAACTCCTCCCCCTATCAACAACCAATCAGGATACAAACTTCCTAACTCACACTGTTAACATCTTTGCTATAGTAATTGCCACCCTTTATGCACCGAAGTCCCCTTAAAGAGTTACTCCTACAATTGTAACCTTCAACTTAACAAAATCCTTTGGACTGTAATCTTGCCTCTTTTCTTATAACTCTCCCTTCCCTTTCTACTCTCACTTCTTCCATTACCAACAAATATATCCTATCAAATAACATTATGCCTTTTCACATATAATATACTATAGTGTTATCGCTAGTCACCTCATTAACCATACTCACACGGCTCACATCCCTAAAATGCTCCTAACACATCCACCTATAAAAACATCCATTCAGGCCATACCTCTGACCATGCTCAAGGACAGTTTCTCTCGTATAAATGCAGCCTAATTTAATATAACTATATCCACCTCAATAAAATTCAATTCTTTTCCACACCCAGCAAACTTAACCTAGTACCTCACATAGTCACCAAATCTACCATTACAACTACCTTCCTCTACCATCTCATTAACCACCTCTTCAAACTTGTTCAATGTGGAGACATTCATCCCAACCCTGGGCCTTCACAGGCAACTACCTTTCCTCATACCTTTCCTCAGTCTCTCCCCTGTAAACACATGCTTCTCGTCACAATAAATGTACGCAGACTCTGCAATAAAATTACTGACTGTCACTCATGGCTCTCACAATACTCTCCTGGTATAGTTGCAGCCACCCAAACCTAGTTAAAACCTCATATTCAAGATACTGAAATAGTTCCTCCAGGATACAACATTCTAAGACATGACAGAACACAAAAAAGCAGGTGGCATAGCACTAATCTACTGTAACACCTATGCCATCTATCTCCAATTAAAAACAGTCCCATCCTTAGCTAATGCAAAAATTCTCTTTACAACCTTGCAATTAAATAAGTCTAAACAAATATGCATTGCAGTAATCTATATACCCTCTGGCCAAAACATACCAACTCTAGAAAACTTCCTTTCCTGGATCGTCACAAATATTAACAATGAAACTATTATTATGGGAGACCTAAATATCAATTGGTAAACACTTATCCCCAACTCCGCAGACAACAGTATTAACCTTCATGGCTTTACACAGCTCATCATTACCCCTACCAAAATGCATAATAATAATCTAGACACAGCCATAGACTGGATCTTGGTATCAGAACCTCACAAATACTCTAATCCTAATACACTCCCACATACCCAAAGTGACCATGTACCAGATTATACCCACAGAATCCCTTCACAGGAAACTAAAGTCCATACCTATAAAACTATAAGCAATATTACCAAATTCAACAAACAAGCTTTCAATATCTTAAAAGCAATCAAGTGGTCCTCAATAAAAACTTTACCTCTGGATGATGCCCTTCACCACTTTAATAAAGTTTTCTTAGATACCCTTAATAGTACGGCCCTCTTCATACCAAAAGAGCAAAAATCAATCACACACCATGGCTTACTAAAGCCACTAAACATGTAATGCATAGTAGAGACCAACTGGCATACAAATAAAAACCAACCTACTTGTATACAAACAGCTATGTAATAAATCCAAAAAAATTAGTCATAGCTGATAAAAAAAAAACTACTTCTCTCAAAAATTAACCAACCAAAACAAAACCCCCCAAAGAATTTTGGAAATCTACCTCTATACTCCTGAGTCCACTCAAAACTCTTCACCAGTCCCTGACAAAGATCCATCTGCAATAGCTAACATCGTTAACTCCCACTTCATAGAAAGTATACTTAAACTCGTAAACTATCCCCTTACCAATATAAACTCCACAGCTACTCTAAATACACTCCCACCCGAAACACTGAATATTAATAGCAGCACTAATAATCTTAACCAAGAAACCTCCACAGCTATCTCTGCAATTCCTATTTTCACTCTAAAACCTGTTCCCACCTGTCTAATACATAAGTTTCTTCTCAAATTAAAACCTTACTCCCTCTCCTCAGACAACCACCCTTCTGAATACCTAAAAGTCACATCAGATGCAATAGCTTACCCTGTTAGCATACTGATTAATAAAATCAGAAGTTCCTCTAGTTTGGAAAAAATCTATTGTAACACCCCTACATAAGGGTGGAAATACCAATGAACTGGACAAACTATCGACCCATCTCTATCATCTCCCTTTTATTTAAAATACTAGAAAAGTGCATTTATATCCAATTACTTAAACATCTTATTGATAATCTCATCACTCCCACACAACATGGTTTTCACCCAGCACACAGCACATCTAATGCACTTATATCATTCACAGATACTATTAACAAAGCCTTGGATTCTGGCCAGTTAACCTCTGTAATCCTACTGCACCTAAGGCCTTTGATACAGTATCACATCAAAAATTACTACAACAATTATCTACGTTAGGATGCTCTTCACTAACTCTAAGATGGTTTGCCAACTCCTTAACTAATAGACAGCAATGCTTTTAATGGCAAACTAACCTTTCACAATACCTTGAAAACAAAATCGGAGTTCCCCAAGGTTCCATTCTTGGACCCTTACTTTTCAACATTTTTATTAATAAACTCCATACTGCCTCCCTCCAAAGCAAACTCATCCAATAAGCAGATGATTCCACAATTCAAAAATTACTACAACAATTATCTATCTTAGGGTGCTCTCCATTAACTCTAAGATGGTTTGTCAACTACTTTAATAGACAGCAATACGTTTGATGGCAAACTAACCTTTTCCAATAGCTTGAAAACAAAATCGGAGTCCCCCAAGGTTCCATTCTTGGACTGTTACTTTTCAATTTATTAATAAACTCCATACTGCCTCCCTCCAAAGCATACTCATCAAATAAGCAGATGATTCCACAATTATCTCCTCCTCCAATATTAAATAACTCTCAACATCTCAATAAAAAATAACTCAAGACACTTTTACCTCCATTGAAACCTGGCTAAACAATGCTCAATTACTACTTAATCCCAAAAAGACCAAACTACTACTGTTCAAACCAAAACCTGTCCTCCAGGACTTTAAAATATATACACAAAATAAGACAAAAATAGAAACCGTAACTCATGCACAGCTACTGGTCATCACCATTGATAATAAACTCTCTTTTAAAAATCATATACCAAGTACCATTAAAAAACACTCATTAAGCTTGGAAAACTCTATAATAGACACAAGCAATTCTTGGACAGCTCCACCAAAAACACTGACCAATACTTTCTTGCTCTCCACCCTCTTCAAATTACTCTCAAAAACAAGCTGTAGTCATGTTATTACAAAATACCTAAATTTGAAACTGGCTTATCTAACCATACAGACCACTGACTTGCCCTCAGTTAATTAAATTGGCTAGTTTTCCCCCACTATCTCAGTTTTGTACAACTAACTCAAGCATACAAAATAATATACAAGCCTGACAGTTGCCCAGGATTAAAACCAATCCTACAACTACATAACCCATCCAGAAATCTCTGCTCCACTAATAAACAGCTTCTAGAAGTATATAAATCTAACAAAAGAGCTGGTCAAAGCATCTACTCCTTTACCATTGCAAAACTATGGAATACCCTAGCCTCAAATATCACTAACTCAGACTACTTTAAGACTTTCAAACTCACTCTAAAAATCACTTTCTCAGCACTCACATGGTACAGTTGTGTACACTTACCATAAATGTAGATGTTAGAGTGTCTTCACTGTTGCAGTCATCACATTTGGGTTATCCCTGCCGGAGTAGCCCTCGGCCGGCCCAAATACCAGAGACTTAGTATTTCTGTATTGGTTGCTGTCACTTGAGGACTGATGTCAGGTCGTCGGTGGTATAAAGGAAGGCAACTGATGCCATTACATCAGTTTTTCTTGCCCTAACCTGTCAGGAGACCCCCAAGTAGGAGGCCAGGTTCTGGTGGAAGAACCCCACCAGTGGAAAAAAATACCAATATGTCCCTTGTAAGGAAAGCAGCACAACAGGGAAGAAAGGTAACAAAAAGAAAAAAGGGGGATGGGGGGAGGGAAACCAGGACTGCAACAGTGAAGGCACTTGAACATCTACATTTATGGTAAATGTACACAACTGTACTATGTTCTTCGAGTTTCACTTTTGCAGTCATCACATTTGGGCAGCTTCCCAAAACTGACGAAATGGGTGGAGGCAGTCAAGGAAACTACAGGCTGGCTAGGATGCCCTGCAAGAATGCAGAGGCAAACCCTGCCCTGGATTTGGAGAAGAGAGGCAGGTGGTAATGCTTGGTAAAAGTGTGAACAGATGTCCAGGTGGGAGCCTCCAAGTTATCCCTGGTAAGGACCCCTCTGAGAAAAACTGCAGAGGTGGAGGCTGCTCTGGTGGAGTGTGACCTGACCCCACTGGGGGGAGGCTTGCCATGCTGTTTGTAGCAGAAATGGATGCAGTGTGCTATCCATTTGGAAATGGTTTGCTTGGAGATGGCTTTGCCTTCTGCTCCTGTAGCAAAGCTAACCAGCAATTGATCAGACTTTCTGAAGAGTTTAGTCCTGTCCAGATAGGATCTGAGCTGTCTGTGCACATCTAGAGAGTACAGAATCCTTTCCCCTTGTTTTGGGGGTTAGGAAAGAAGTTGGGCAAATGAATGGATTGGTTGAGAGCCACACTGGACACCACCTTGAGCATGAAGGATGGATTAGTTCTGAGGGATACCCTGTCTGCATGGAAGATGATGAAGGGTTCCACAGCCATGAGTGCTTGCAGCTCAGAGACCCTTCTGGCTGAAGTGATGTCCAGGAGGAAGGCTGTCTTCCAGGAGAGAAATTTTAGCTCTGCAGAAAAAGCTGGTTCGAAAGGAGGCAGGGTGAGCTTTTCCAAGACAAAGTTAAGGTCCCAAGCTGGTGTTGGTGACCTTCTGGTGGGCCTCAAATTGCTAGCCCCTCTGAGGAACTGTTTAATCAGAGGGTGTGAGAAAAGAGGCTGCTCTGTGGGAAAATGAGCAGAAATAGCAGAGGCATGAATTTTTATAGAGGAGAAAGAGAGACCCCTGTGTAGTAGGTCAGCTAAGTAATCAACGATGAGAGGGATGGATGGCTGTGCCGTACTGGCCCCCTTAGCCTGGATCCAGGTGCAGAACCTTTTCCATTTATCTGCATAAGACTTTCTGGTGTTAGGGCATCTAGCCTCTCGGATAACATCCAGAACCTGTTTACTGAGGATGGCAGATTGGTCAGGGGTTAGAGAATAAGCCAAGTTGCCAAACTGAGTGTCCACAATTGTGGGTGCATGAATTCCCCTTTCCTCTGGGTTACGAGGTTTTGAATCTGAGGAAGATTCCATAGAGGCAGCGGGGACAGGCTGGGCAGCAAGGGATACCAGTGCTGTCTGGGCCAGTTTGGAGCTATGAGAATGGTCCTTCTTTTTTCCTCCCTTATTTTGAGCAGTACCCTGGGGATGAGAGGTAGGGAAGGAAGGGCATCCACTTTCCAAGCCATGCGGTGATGCTCCCTGGTGCAGAACTTGCTGAGCTGATAGTTGGTGTGGGAGACAAAGAGGTCGACCTTCTTGGTTCCCCATTTCTGAGGTATTAGGAAGAAAGTAATTCTGTTGAGCTGCCACTCATGTGGGACCAAAAGCTTTCTGCTTAATTGGTCTGCAAAGGAGTTGAGACAGCCTGGTAGGTATTGTGCTAATAGGTGTATTTGCATAGATGAGGCTGTGAGCCAAAGAGCCCTGGCCAGCCTACACAGCGGGTAGGAGTGAGTAGTGGTGAGTTTGCGGTCTTTTTCTGTTTGGTGCGATCTTGGAGTTAGTATATATATATATATATATATATATATATATATATATATAGGTAGGGGGTGGGGTTGGTTGGGGTCTCTTTTAGACTGATGGGCAGGGGGATTTGCTGTGGGTTCCACTGGCCCTATATGCACCTACCATCCAGGTGTGCACCTCAAACGTAGTCTGATTGTGGTACCAGGCTGTCACCCACCAAAGAAATTCCTTCTTCAGGCAAGGAATGATAGAAGAGTTTTTGGATCTTGAGAGTGTTGACACCAAAGGCTCTTTAGGTACCACTGAAGTTTCCTCATATGCAGTCTGACATATGGAATGAGGAGTATGCAAGATGCCATGAACCCCAGAGCTTGCAGGATTTTCCATGCAGAAAGCTGGGGCCTGGTGGCCAGTTGGGAGAAGTAAGCTGACAGGAACATCTGTTTCTCTGGTGTAAGGCATGCCATCTGGGATGCTGTGTCCAGACTTGCTCCCAGGAAGATTATCCTTTAAGTGGGTACCTGTTTGGATTTCTTTTCGTTGATCGTGTACCCTGGACCTGTAAGAAATCTTTAACCGTCTGCATAGATTTTGCCTTTTCTTCTTTCTTTTTTAAGATCTCTTCTGCTTTAGTGCCAAATAAGTAATCTTTGTGCAAGGGTGCATCCAACAATTTTGATTTGACATGGTCTGGCAGGGTTGTTCTTTAAGCAATGCATGTCTTCTAATGACAGATCCAGTGACTGCTGCCCTGCAAGAAGCTTCTAGGGCATCAAAACCACAGTGCAAAGTGTAAAAAAAAAAAAAAAAAAAAATTTCATCTGCTTTTACTGTACTTGTGTTTCTACCTACTTCTTTTTACTTTTGCATCATCTTAAAAATACTCAATTGTATTTATTACTGCTTGGTGTAACTCATTCTAAGCCTTTTGGTTTAAACACTTGGGCTTCGGACCAGTTAGTTGTTTTGCACTGAGAGGGTTTGTGGTCTGCACTGTTGTGGCAGAACAGGTAGCTTACATCCTTCTAGGTTGAGAACTGTTGATTGAGGGCTCAGTGTCTGTTATTCTAAAAGTGTATTAATTCTGGTTTAAGCACTTGGACTTTCAAGCCAGTTATTTTACATTAAGAGGGTTTGTGGTCTGCACTCTTGTGGGAGGAGAGGCTGGACTCTGCCCTTCTGAGCTGGGAATTTCTGGTTAAAGGCTTATAGTGCATGCATATCTGAACTGTTTCTTACTGAAGTTGGTGCGCCTTGTTTGCTGTGGCATAGACTGGATTCGGGCCTGCTGGATCTAGCTTTGTTTGTGTAACTTGAGCACTAATCCAGACATTCTCTAAAGTATTCAATGGTATTTATTACTGCTTGGTTGTAACTTGATTAAAGTGTAGCTATCATTCAAGTCTTTTGGATTAAGCACTTGGGCTTCAGACCAGTTGTTTTACATTAGGAAGGTTTGTGGCAAGCACTGTGGTGGCAGGACAGGTAGCTTTCATCCTTCCAGGTTGGGAACTGCTGATTGAGAGCCCAGTGTCCAAGTGTATTAGTTCTGGTTTAGGCACTTGGGCTTCAGGCCAGTTATTTTACATTAAGAAGGTTCGTGGTCTGCACTCTTGTGGGAGAAGAGGCTGGACTCTGCCCTTCTGAGATGGGAATTTCTGGTTAAAGGTTTATAGTGCCTGAATATTTGAACTGTATCTTACTGAAATTGGTACACCTTGTTTGCTCTAGCATAGACTAGATCCAGGCCTGCTGAATCTAGCTTTGTTTATATGCTTGTTGTTTGTTTGCTTGTTATTTCCCTGGAAGCTAATTCCACCTAATACGCAACTTATCAGCGCTTCTGTGGATCACTAGTGATATCTGCATTGCTTACTGTACTTATTTCCTTGTTTCACTTGAAAGAAAGTTACTGTTTGTCGTTTTTGCATTTAGTTACTTGTAACACATTGCACTCAAGTTACCTGGCACTTGCTCACTAAAGCAATTATATAAGTCAGTACTAAAAATTAAAAGCACTACACCCTCACTCCCCACTGGCCCTTGTTTTCAATTAAGGATTTCCCAATATTATTCTAGCATGTGCAAAGGTCAGTTGTCAAGCTCCTCTCCGGTCCAGCTGGTGAATCTGGGAATCTTGAGGCAATGTTATAACTGCCTCATGTACACAGACAACCCTCTCCTCCTCCCACATAACACAAATACTTGAGAGATGCAGCTATTTAGCCAAACTGGAGGCTGAGCTCTCTCAACTCAGGACTGGCAAGACCAGACAGGAGGAGAAGGCAACTACACACACCACAAAACCAGCCTCACATAATGCTACCACTCCACTGAATCAAACACATAAACACACAAAGACATACTGGAGGCTCTGAGTAAAATTTACCTAAACAGCAGAGGCCTCCAAAGCAGACACCCAAACAACTGCTACCTCAAGACACCCCACAAGCAACACATAAACCACAAAAGCAGTATGCAAAGCAGTCACAGCCCTTAAGGCCAAATACAACACCAAACATACTTGTCATAGGTGACTCCATAGTCAGACACACTGACGTCCCACTCACCAGGCTGAACAAGGAGAGGGTCACAGTAAGCTGCCTATCGGGCGCTAGAATCCGCCACATAACACAAGCACTCGGGTCACTCCACGGCAAGTACAAATATGACACAGTCATTGTCCATGCTGGTGTGAACGACCTGAGACGTACCTCCCTGGACTACATGAAAAGAGACATAGAGGAGCTCTCTGATTATGTAGCCCAGGCAGGTATGACCCTAACCCTGAGCAGTATCCTTCCTTCACCAAGAATGATGCCACAATATAGAGACAAGATGATCAGCTTTAACAATTGGCTTAAAAGGGGATCCAGTGTCTGTCTGCCTGGGATGACATGCTTGACAAGCCACGCTGCTTCGCAAGGGACGGCTTGCACCTGTCACCCCTGGGATTCCGGATATTGGCTAAGGCTCTTGCCATCCCCATAGTGCCTTTTTTAGGCAAGGCTCAAATTCTAAACCTACCACCCTAGAAAACAAAAATGGGAAGAAACTGAGGGTAATGCTGCTCAATGCCAGAAGTCTAAATCTCAAAATGCACGCACTCGAGGCCCTTCTCAGTATGGAGAACATCGATGTCTGTGCAGTAACTGAAACCTGGTTCAAGGCTCCTGAGAGCACCCGGCACTATTAGGTTTTACCTCATATCATGCGTTCCGGCCCCAATACCCGGACCACACCACAAAAGGAGGGGGTGTATCCATATTCATAAAGGATACCCACACCTCCAGGTTGGTGGCAACGCATGAAGCTTCGGAAACCATCCAGGTGCAACTAACCATAGGCAAAACTGCTCTACAAATTGTAGCATGCTACAGGCCACCCTCTCAAACTCAGGAACCCTACACAGCCTTCTTGAAGACACTGGAGGGTATAAATGTATCTCCAAACACCATCATATTGGGTGACTTCAACTACCCGAATATAGACTGGGAACATTACTCAAGCCCTAACTTTCTAGCCCAACGGTTCCTGGAGTTCATAAATTCAAATGCCATGGAACAGCTAGTCACTGTTCCCACGAGAGGAGAAAATATACTAGATCTCATTGTCACAAACATGGGGACAAAATGCTCCACACCGGAAGTATATCCCTCATTGGTGAGATCTGATCATAAACTAATCTCACTGGAAATCCACATCCCGCCCCCACCCCAAACAAAAGACCATAGTGAAGAACTTCTCTAAAGCAAACTTCACACTACTCAAGACTGGTGTGGTATCCTTCAAGGCCCCTGAGCCAGTGGAAACCACAACCCAAGCTGGAAGCCCTTACAAATGCCTTCTATGAACACCTCCAGGACTGCATGGATCAGGCAATCCCAAATAAAACCAAGACTCTTTCCACAAAGGGCAAACGTCCAGTCTGGTGGACCCCAGCCATTAACAAACTTTACAATAAGAGGAGAAAGCTATTACATGATAGAATAAAATCCATAAAAGGGAAGTCACCCTGATCATTATTAGTAAAAATATGAGCCCTCATAAAATCAACTAAGGCCAATTTTGAGAGAAAATTGCCATGGATTCAAAGGACAATCATAAGGCCTTTTTCAGCTATGTTAGGAACCTGGGTGGAAACTCCCAGATATGCTCAGAATTAGTCCAAAATGATACAAAAATCACTGAACCCACAGACATTGCCAACATACTGGCAGTCAGGTTCAGTGCAAACTTCACCCCCCTCTCACACCCTAAAGGAGAGATAACTATCACAGCCGAGTGTAGCCTCCCGGACATCTCAAATGCGCAGGTGAAAGCTGCTCTCTAAAGCTAAAAACACAGCATCAATGGGACCGGATGGTGTCCCCGGCTGTGTGCTACACGAGCTAAATGAGGAATTAAACCCGCACATAAGGCAGCTGTTTAATCTCAGCCTTACCACAGGATACGTGCCCAAGGAGTGGCGACGGCAACTGTGGTCCCACTCCACAAAGGCGCGCTCACGGACCCTGGTAATTACCCCATAAGCTTAACAAGTCTAGTCTGCAAAGCTATGGAGAGGATCATAATGGAGCTCATAAACAAAGATATAGGGACTTGCAGACATTGGACCCGACCCAGTTTGGCTTTGTCAAGGGAAGATCATGCCTTTTGAACTTGGTTGACTTCTTGAAACAGTCACCAAGGCCATTGATGAGGGAAAGGCAGTCCATACAACCTACCTTGACCTTGCAAAGGCTTCGACACAATACCCCACTCGGTATTGTAGAAAACTTACCAGCTTAAATGTAAACCCATATGTCACAAGATGGGTTGCAAACTGGCTTAAGGACAGAACCCACAGGGTTAGAGTTGCTGGCGCTATGTCAGACTCCAAGCCGGTCACAAGTGGTGTCCCACAGGGCTCGGTCCTTGGCCCCTATTGTTTGGCATCTACTTCTCAGAAGTACAGGCCAACATGGGAGGACTTTGGCTGACAAAGTTTGCAGACGACTGCAAACTGGGCCATAGTGGAAAGTGCATCGGACACGGATATCCTTCAGAAGGGACTCACGGAAACAGATAGCTGGTGCCAGAGCCATGGCCTGAAGTTAAACGCCAAAAATGTATAGTCATACCCTTCGGGAAAAACAAGGTAACCCCAAGCTACCATATAGGTGGCAATCCACTAAGCACAGAAGAGGTTATCAGGGACCTGGGGACCCAGGTTGACAGTGGCCTTTCTTTTGACACTCACGTTGCTAAAGTGGTTAGAAAGACCTTCTACATTGCCCACCTGATCATGAAGGGATTCACATCCAGATCTAGTGAGGTCATTGTTCCCTGTACTCTTCACTTATCAGACCAATGATCGAGTACAATGCCCCATTCGGGATGTATCTCACCCGACATCTGCAGCAATTGGAGAGACCCCAAAAGTTCCTCACCAAAAGGATAAAGGGACTCCAAAATCTGTCATATGCTGCCAGATTGAAGAAACTCCAGCTCTATTCAGTCGCATACCGTCTGCTCAGAGGTGACATGTGCCTGACATACAAGGCCATGTCCAACCCGGAATTAATGGACATGCTCCACCTCAAAAATCCAAATCCACCAAAACCACTAGAGCAAGCGACTTAAACCTTAGCACGGATATAAATAGGACGTGCTGGAGGGATAGATTTATCACTCAGAGACTCCCTATGCTGTGGAATAAAATCCCGGTCCATGTGAGGCAGAGCACCTCGCTGACTCTGTTCAAGAGAAATCTAGACCTGTGGATGGGAGATTGTAGGTTTACCCCGGGAATCATCTCTGTGTCACTGCTGGACAGAGGCACAACAAACTAATGGACACAGTATTTTTTCATATAAGGGGTGGCGTAAGCCACAAAAATTTGGGCTAGGCTTATAAATGCCTTAGGGCAGATAGCCTAGTATAAACCTATGAACCTATGAACCTATTTAGTTACTTGACTGGCAGAATATATTAAGTCTTGTAAATCTTTAGATTCTGCCCATGTAGGAAAGGAGGACATTTTTTGTTTAAGGAGTTCAAGGTATGTTGCTGATATTAAAGCATATGGAACTGACAATTTAGTGCCCTGATAACAAGAGTAGCTGAGGTGTACACTTTCTTACCCCATCTGTCCAGTGCTCGGGAATCCCTGTCTGAGGGGGTGGATTCTTAACAGAGGTTGCTTTAATCCTTTTTGGCTCTTGAGAAAAGACCTCAGGGTCAGCTGTTGGATTTTTAAAAATATATTTGTGAGAGTCAGGGACTCTGTAGTACCTGTCTGGTTTTCTGGGAGCAGGAGGGAGGGCGCCTGGAGTCAAGCTGGATTCAAGGAAAACATCATCCACCACATTTAGGACTGGGAGGATGGCTAAGGGTCTGTGTTGTTGAAGATCCAGGAACTCTCAGAGTCTCTTTTTAGACTGAGGGTAGTCTTGACTCTCCCATTGGAAATGCTCCTTTAAGGTATGCAGGGTTTACCCAAAGGAAAAATTCTCTGGGGGAGAGGTTTAAGGAATGGATTCATCTGCATCAGAATCATCATATGTGGAGAGGGGTTGCATGTCTTCATAGTCAGATGCACCGGATTCATCTGACTCTTGTTCAGACAAAACTACTGGAGACAGATCTCTTTTCCTTTTTGAGGGAGTGGCGTGGCTTAGCATGATAAAAGTTTTCTGAGCCTGAGCAAGGTAGCAGGCACCTGAGAATGGGTAGTTGGTTTCTTGGGTGTGGTTTGACCCCGGGTCCTAAGGAACTCGGTTGTATTCAAAAGAATGGTAGTCGCGAAAGAAGGTGTTGGTTTATGTCAGGATTTCATGTTGAGAAGGACTTCCTCGGAAGCCAGAGCTTGCGCAGTGGCACCGGACCCATCTAAGGTAGAGATGACCACAGGATCCTTAGAAGAAGAAGAGTTCTGCAGCATACCGGACTAAGAAAGGGTCTCTGTAGTGGCCTGCGAATTAACTGAAGTGGGCATCAAGGGCTGCGAAAACACCTCACTGAGTTCCGGAGGACTGACGACCAGCTTAACGGAAATGTCGTCACAGGTTTGGGCCTGTGCAGTCTGTCTCTGTCTTTATCTTTACGCTTTTTTGGAAGATCTGCTGTCGGATGGCTTACTGAAGCCATATCAGAATTCGAGGACTGTAAATGGAAATATCTGGCTACAATAAGGGCCTGACGATGGATAGTTCTGGTGTTAAACAAAGCACAGAAGCGACAATGAGGGATGTTGTGGTCTGGGCCTAGAGAAGTGACGCAGTAAGAGTGGATGTCTCGGTGTGGTATTTGCTTTCCACAGGCGAAACAATTATTAACTTTTTCTGACATTGGTTAGTACAAGAAAAAAGGATCCCCAATGGGGTACTTAGCTTTTGAAGACTTCAACTTCAATTCGGAAATGAAAACTCAGATAGCGGCCGACTGGCACTCATGCAACCTGCTTCTGCTTTGAGCTCCATGGCAAGAAAAACTGATGTAATGGCGTCGGCTGCCTTCCTTTATACCACTGACCTGACGTCAGTCCTCAAGCGACAGCAACCGACGCAAAAATACGTCTCTGGTATTCAGGCCGGCCGAGGGCTACTCTGGCAGGGATAACCCAAATGTGATGATTGCAACAGTGAAACATGAAGAACATCTCTCCTTGCTCCTCTCCAAATGACTAACATAGTCTGCTCTTATCTCTTAACTAAATTTCTCTTACTACCTGTTTCACCTCATTTCAGCCACCTCCTCACCTTCCACTGTCTCACCCAGCTCACCACCTGCTATCTCCTACTCCCTTACCCTAGCTCACTTCCTAGTATCTTCATGTTTCTCCTCTCTCCCCAGATTCTATATCTCAAACTATTATACTCATACTCGCATATCTACCATCTTATCATTTCTCTCTCAACACTACTATCCTTATCCATCACACTCCCTCTGTCTCAATAATCCTACATGTAAGCCTTCACTCTCTAAATCCTGCAAAACTAACTACAAAGTATACCTATAATGACTTAATTACACCTTCTTACAAATATAATACAAATATAGCTTACCCTATATCCTTACTTATAAACAGAACTATCCAAGAGGGAACCATCCCTGACATCTGGAAAATCTCCTATATTATCCCACTACATAAAGGTGGTAACTCCCTTGACCTCTCTAACTTTAGACCTATCGCCCTTCTCTCACCCCTAGCCAAAATCATGGAAAAATGTATTCATCAGCAACTTGTGCACTATCTCTCTCTTCACAACATAATAGCAAACTGTCAGCATGGCTTTAGACCTCACCACAGTACCACCACTGCCCTTCTTTCCTTCGTAGACACTATCAACAAAAATCGTAACAACAATACTCTCTTCCGCTCTCTTCATTGATCTCTCTAAAGCTTTCGATATGGTCAACCACTCTCTTAATCAATATTCTTGAATCTCTCTTGTGACAAATTCGCCATTAAGTGGTTTAAATCTTATCTTAACAACAGACAACAAGCAGTATTATGGGAAAACCATATCTCATCACTCTTGCCCATTTCCATCGGAGTTCCCCAGGGCTCCATTCTTGGTCCACTTCTGTTCTCTCTCTTTATTAACGATCTACAGACTGCAATCCCACAAGCAACCTGCATACAATACGCAGATGATTCTACCCTTATCTGCTCGGCACCATCCCCTACAGAACTGATCTCACTGACCCAAAATACCTTTAATTCCGTAGAAACATGGTTTTCTAAACGGTTTCTCCTTCTAAATGCCAAAAAAACAAAACTCCTCCTCCTCTCCCCCACCACTCGATCCCCCCCTTTAAACTTTACCATTTCCTCAAATAACGGTACTCTCATCTCACCTGATCTCACTACAAAGCTTTTAGGAATAACCATTGACAATAATCTCTCCTTCGATCAGCACATTAACAACAACATCAAATTAGTTAACAGAAAAATAGGATCCCTTTATCGCATCAAACCTTTTCTAACCCCAGCAACTAGAATCAAAATTGCACAATCTCATCTTTTATCAACTCTCCTATCGCCTCCCTATTTATACAAACCTTGAGAAAAGCAACCTCAACTAACATACATCCAGCTATATCAACATAGCTCGCCACTAGTAACCCATTTAGGACCCACCATTGTCTAAATCTAAAACAACTAGGCTGGCTAGAATTTCAAAACTACCTTATAATTCCTCAACTCACTATTGCCCACAACATTTTATACCTACCTGACAACACCCCAATACTCTCTCAACTTCTATTCCTTACAACAATCTCAACTCACCGGCTCCTCTTGTAAACTCATGACAAAATCTATAAAGGCAAACAACACAGCAGGTGTTTCTTTATTCACTAACACAATAGGTAAAAGTTGGAATCTCCTACCTAGTGACATAACTCTGACCACATCCCTGCCACTTTTCAAACAAAAACTTAAACACTACTTCCAAAATCATTGGCTGTGTTCCTGCAATACACCTGACTAACCATTTTCTCTTACCCTGTTTCCCCTCCACTCTTTTCCTCTCTACCCTCCTCAGTTTTGTTTCTTTCACTGTTTTGAGATTAAGTATGTACTTTTTGTACAATTGTGTATATTTAATGAACTGCTTATTGTAAACTTGTTCCTTTTAAATTATCTTTCCTTTTTTGTAAGATCTGATCTTAGCTTTTAACTTAGAGTAGTAAATTTTATTATGTAATATACTTAGTATATAGTGGAGCTTTTCTCCTCGGGCCTCTGCTGAAAATGGACATGTATCCAGCCAGACTAGCCCGGTCAACAAATGTAAAATAAAATAAAAAATAAAAATAAATAAATAATTCTACCTCATAGCATAGATAGACTTCACTTTAAACTGTTATTCTATGTACAGATTAAACTGTGTTATGTCTAACTATATGTAGCAATGTATTAAAGTTAAAATGTATTTTTCTGTTATACAATGTAATGTGTACACACAACTTCATAAATTGTCAAAATGTCTGTACTTTTGTGTGCAGCTTTTCTCCACGGGCCTAGAGCTGAAAATGGGTTTGTGACTCAGTCGGACTTCCCCGATCAACAAATGTCAATAAATAATTAAATAAATACATAATTCATGGTAAGGTTTTATTGTTGCCAGATTCTTTACTATTGTTAGCATTTATTCATACCCAGGCTGCTAAAACTATTTAGTATTATGATGAAAAATGAGATGCTATTTCAACGGCTTAACATTATGACTAAGAAATGAATGCACTACCTACATGACAATAAAGACACAGAAGAGAGTTGATACCTACAGACAATGATGGGGCATTTATTAAAAGACTGGGTCCAACGTCTAATTAAACAATCAACCTGAAAGCACATGATAAATATTTATAAAAATGACTGACACAACTTTGTTATCTATAAACATTAATGGTTTAAATAACACTATAAAAAGGTCAAACTTTCTAAAATATCTGAAATTACAAAAAGTACAAATTATATTTATACAAGAATCCCATCTAAAATTAGAGGAAGATTTCTTATGGAAACCCAATGACTATCTAATCCTCTCTCATTCCCAGTATAAAAAAAAACAAGAGGAGTTATAATCTTATGGAAAAGAAGTACCATTATTCCACAGATCATTTACAAACATGAAGATAAAGAAGGGTTATTATCAATTGTAATAATAAAATATCAAAATAGAATTTGGACTTTAATAAATATTTATTGGATACCTGGAGTTGGACTATCTACTGTTAAAAAACACATAGAATTGATTAACAAAGTATACAAAGGTATGATAATATTGGGGGGAGATTTTAATTGTATTCTGGATAGCTCTGAAACAACTAATAAAATAAATTTACGTCTTTCATCCGTAGGTAAATATTTCAAGAGATGGACAGAAAACTTAAATTTGATAGATGCATTTAAGTTTAAAGAATCTAACTCACTAAACTATTCACACAGTGATTATCGCTTTAATACTCAAACAAGAATAGATAAAATACCTATATCTTCTGACTTAAACAACAGAATAGTAAAATTTTCTATTATTCCATGTCCTCTTTCAGATCATAACGCCTTAATCATTAAAGTACAAATGGATTTTAAAAGATTAAATCTAGTAACAAGAATACCAGCCTACATTTTTAAATTAAAGGAATTTAAACCTTGGCTAGATACAGAAATTAAATATTTTTTAGAAACAAACCTGATTAAAGATACAAACAATACAATAACATGGGACACATTAAAGGTCTTTTTATATGGCAAAATTGTTACATGGTTTAAAAATAAAACAAAAGAATGGGAATCTGAACTACATAATATTCAAAAACGAATAATAGAATTAAATATAAGCCATTATGATGCATCAGAAGATCAGAAAAAAAAAAGGAGAAGAAGTTAAAGATTTAAACAAGAAATATAATGAAATTCTTACCCATAAGACAAATCTAGCTTTGGAAAAACTAAAATTTGCCTCAATATCAACATCCCCAAAACACCTCCATAATTTAGCTATGAGAATTAAGAGGCAGAATTCTGAAAATAATATCATAAATATAATACAAGAAGGGAAAGGGAAAAAGAAGGTATCTGAAGTAAATGATATTCTTGAAGCCTTTAAGTATTATTATGCTCATCATTATGGAAATAAGACTAGCAATACTACTTCTTTTGAGCTGGAATTTAACTGTCCTTTATTAAATACATTACCTGCACAACTAAAAATAGACCTGGATAAACATATCTCCATAAAGGAAATAAGAGATATAATCAAAGTAAGTAAGAATAACAAATCACCAGGAATGGATGGAATCATAATGGAATGATATAAAATTCTCCCAAATGCAGCAATTTCTTTGTTCCATAATATGCTAAATGAAATTCAAACACAAAATATAATCCCACCATCCTGGAAATACTCACTAGTTACTCCTATAAAAAAGACAAAAAAGATTTATCCCAGTGTAGCTCATATAGACCAATCTTTCTGCTTAACAATGATTATAAAATTTTTATGTCTATCTTAGTGAATAGAATTAAAAATCCTTGACTCACGTTATAAATGAAGACCAAACAGGCTTTATATTTGGTAGACACACGTATGATAACATTCAGAGAATATTAACTATTATTGAAGCTTTGAATAGAGATAACTTAGAAGCCCTTATAATTACACTTGATATAGAGAAAGCATTTGATTCAGTAAATTGGGATTACTTATTTAAAATTCTGGTATTTTTTGATTTTCCATCAAACTTTATAAATTTAATAAATAACATATATAAAGATAATCTAGCTTATGTAAAGTTAGGTCCATTTACTTCAGAGGCTTTTAAAATAACTAAAGGCTCTAAGCAAGGCTGTCCTATGTCTCCCATACTATTTGCCTTAGTGATAGAACTATTTGCTTTTACAATACGAAGTGAACTAAAAATAGAATGAATTAATTTTTATAATCAATATAATTCCAAAATCATGTTATTTGCTGATGACATCTTGTTGACTTTAAAACCAAAAGAAGAGACCATACAAGCATTAGAGGAAAAAATAAGAGAGTTTTCCTCCATTTCAGGTCTTTATTTCAACAAAGCAAAATCAAAACATATACTCTTGAATAGAGATGATGTTTATCATCTGAGTGAGTATTAAATTATTGGAGAAAGAGTTTCATCACTCGAATACCTAGGAATTGTTATAGCTGACAACATAAATACTACTATAACTTTAAATTATAATAAAATTCAAAACTTAATTCAAAAACAAATTGATACCTGGAATAAATTAACGTTAAAATTTGAAGATAGATTACAGATAATAAAAATGATATTATTACCCCAAATAAACTATATAGCATTAGCAATTCCTATCTTACCAAACAAAAAAAATTATAAAAAAAATTCAGAAACTCTTGATGGGCTTTCTATGGTATCCAAAAAAATAGAATTGCTTTCACACACCATATTAGACCCTGGGACTTGGGAGGAATTAAATTTCCAGATATAGAGACATACATTAAAGCTTCCATCTTTAAACTTGTACTACAATGGATAAACCCAAACTACTCGTCTAGGTGGAAAACTTTACATACAACTTTTTTCTTAAATGAAAATAAAACATTAAAAAATATAGACTTGAAGAATTATAACAACATATTTTGGCACTTATTAAGTAGCAATCTACAAAACAATACAACAAAACCTACCAATTTATCATACTTAAATAACATATATAATCTATTTAGAAATTTCTTAAAAACAAATTCTGATATAAAACTATGGTTTGAACTTTTGATACCTTTTAATACAACAAAGAATTTTAAAGAAAAAAATCAAGAAAAAAATGTATTAAATGGGAAACTAATAATTTTATTTCTTGGTTCCAATGCTTAAACAATTCGAGCACATTAAACATCCAACAAGTAATAGATGAATTTAAAATACTTGATAAAGATAGAGAAGATCTCCAAAAAGTATTGCATCACGCAAAAAGTTTGTGGGGAGGTTATTAATAATTCAAATTTTAATACTAAGCCAAAACTCATAAATTATATACAAGAAATAATTTATGACAAGCATAACAAGTTAATTTCCATATCTAAAATATATAAAATATTAATAGTGTATAAAACCAAAATAACTCAAAACACATGGAATACTATAACAAAAGATCTGACTATGAGCCTATCTCCTGAAAGTAAAAATGATCTTCTGCAATCAGTTAAATTAACCTCTAATTTCCAGATATGGAAAATCTTCACATGGAAATTTTTGCATAGAGCTTTTTATACCCCAAACAAAATTGCTAAATTTAATCCTAATCAGAAGGCTACTTGTTGGAGATGTACTCTAAATTGTGAAGCAGATTGGTTACATATATTTTACGATTGTATTAAAAAGTTCTGGGATGACATAATAAATTTCTTCAAGCCATCTATAATGATACATTTGTTTTAACAAAATCATTAATTTTTTTGAATGTTGATGCCTTAATAACTGTTAATAAAAGAGATCAACTTCTTTTATGGACTATTCTGGCTGTGGCCAGAAAATGTATAACAAGAAGGGAGATCTGATCACAAACTAATCTCGCTGGAGGTCCTCATCCCGCCCCCACCCGAAATGAAAAAGACCACAGTAAAGAACTTCTCGAAAGCCGACTTCACACTTCTAAAGACTAGTGTGGTCTCCTTTAAGGGCCCTGAGCCGGCGGTTAACACTACTCAAACCGCTGAATCACTTACAAATGCCTTCTACCAGCACCTGCAGGGTTGCATGGATCAGGCAATCCCAAGCAAAACAAAGACTCTTTGTACCAAAGGCAAGCGTCCAGTCTGGTGGACCCCAGCCATAAACAAACTCTACAACAAAAGGAGAAAGCTACTACAAGATAGAGCAAAATCCTTAAAAGGTAAGACACCGCTGATCACTATAAGTAAAAAGCTAAGAGCTCTCATAAAATCATCCAAAGCTAATTTTGAGAAAAAAATAGCTAAGGACTCTAAAGACAACCATAAGGCATTCTTTAGCTACGTCAGAAACCTAGGAGGAAACTCCCAGATATGCTCAGAATTAGTTCAAAATGATGTGAAGATTACTGATCCTACAGACATTGCCAACATACTGGCTGACAGGTTCAGTGCAAACTTCTCCCCCCCTCCCCCCATAAAGGAGAGATATCTATACCAAATGATTGTAGCCCCCCAAACATCTCTAACGCCCAGGTGAGAACTGCTCTCTCCAAGGCAAAGAACACAGCATCCATGGGACCTGATGGTGTCCCCGGCTGTGTGCTCCATGAACTCAACGAGGAATTAAACCCACAGTTAGGACAGCTGTTTAATCTTAGTCTCACCTCCGGATACGCCCAGGAGTGGCGCAGCGACTGTGGTCCCACTCCACAAAGGCGGTGCCTCCACCGACCCTGGAAATTACCGTCCCATTAGCTTGACAAGCCTTATCTGCAAAGCCATGGAGAGGATCATAATGGATCTCATAAATAAAGACATAGGGAATTTGCAGACTTTGGATCCAACCCAGTTTGGCTTTGTCAAAGGCAGATCATGCCTTTTAAACTTGGTTGACTTTTTCGAAACAGTCACCAAGGCCATTGACGAGGGAAAGGCAGTCCATACAGCCTACTTAGACCTGGCGAAGGCTTTCGATACAATACCTCACTCGGGTATCATTGAAAAACTCATCAACTTAAATGTAAACCCATACATTACAAGATGGGTTGCAAACTGGCTGAGTGACAGAACCCACAGGGTCAGAGTTGCTGGTGCCATGTCAGACTCAAAGCCTGTCACAAGTGGTGTCCCACAGGGCTCAGTCCTGGGCCCACTCTTGTTTGGCATCTACTTCTCTGAAGTACAAGCAAACACAGGAGGGTTATGGCTGACAAAGTTTGCAGATGACTGCAAACTGGGCGCCGTAGTTGAAAACACATCCGACACAGATATCCTTCAGAAGGGTCTCACAGAAACGGATAACTGGTGCCAGAGCCATGGCCTTAAGTTAAATGCCAAGAAATGTATAGTCATACCCTTCGGGAAAATAAGGTTACCCCTAGCTACCATATAGGTGGCAATCCCCTGAACACAGAAGAAGTTATTAGGGACCTGGGAACCCAGGTTGACAGTAGCCTTTCATTCGACACTCATATTGCTAAAGTAGTTAGGAAGACCTTCTACATTGCCCACCTTATCATGAAGGGATTCACATCTAGATCAAGGGAAGTCATAGTCTCCCTATACTCATCACTCATCAGACCAATGATCGAGTACAATGCCCCATTCGGAATGTATCTGACCCGACACTTGCAGCAGCTGGAGAGGCCACAAAAGTTCCTCACCAAAAGGATAAAGGGTCTCAAAAATCTGTCTTATGCTGCCCGACTGAAAGAACTCCAGTTGTATTCAGTTGCTTACCGCTTGCTCAGAGGTGACCTATGCCTGACATACAAGGCCATGTCAAACCCAGATTTGATGAACATGCTTCATCTCAAAAAATCTAGATCCCTCAGAGCCGCAAGGGCGGGAGACTTAAACCTCGACACGGTTATTAATAGGATGTGCTGGAGGGATAGATTCATCACCCAAAGACTCCCTATGCTGTGGAACAAAATCCCGGTTTATGTGAGGCAGAGCACCTCGCTGGCCTTGTTCAAGAGGAATCTTGACCAATGGATGGGAGATCGCAGATACACCCCAGGGGTTACCTCAGTGTCACTGCTCGACAGAGGCACAGCAAAATAATGGGCATAGTTTCTCCAAACTAAAGGGGTGGCTTAAGCCACAAAACTATGGGCTAGGCTTATAAATGCCCTCGGGCAGATAGCCTAGTATGAACCTATGAACCTATAAGAAGATGGAAATCCACAATCTCTCCGAGTTATGAAGATTTCATTTCTCTTTTAAGGGAATCTGCACTAAAAGAAATAAAAGTTAAAGAAGAAAGAATTTTTCACAGACGTTGGATCAACAACCCTTGGAATAGAGTCTTGATACTCATAGACACACTACAAAAAGACACAACTTTCTCTTCATGAATTTAAAAGGGACATGGAATAATGTGAACTTAAAGGAATATATAATTATAAATGTCATATGTTTTTTTTTTTTTTCTCTGTTTCCTTTCATTGGACCATTTGTAAATATTGTACATATTGTTATGATTATTAACTACTTCTGTTAATTTGATCTGTAATTAATAGTGACTGTATCACAATTTACTCAAACATAAAAAAAAATAAAAATCTGTTGAGTAAAAAAAAGACTGGGTCCAGATTCTTATGCTTAGTTATCCACATAGCTTAGTCTCTATAAAACGGATATCCCCATGAGCAAGGAAGATGTTCTACAGACACATGAGTGAGAATTTCAGAGATTACATAATTAAATGAACCCAAAGGGGTTGGTGTGTTTCGTTGCGGTTCTATGTAGTTGGAGAATAATCAGACTTGATATGGGTGAAATGTAGTACACAAATGAGAAGGATGGCTTGCTGAAGCTGGAATTAAGATGAAGTCTGAGGGGAAGCCTTAGTGTGATGTGTTGCACTGGGTGTAATATGGTGCCAAGAGGTGTCATGTGATCCTTCCTGATATATTTATAGCAGAATGTATAGGGTTCCCATAACTGATTGTCATGGAAATGTGTGAATATACTGAAAATGTATGTAGAAGTGCAGTCTGTTCTACTCTATACAACACGCAGTTCTAAAAGAAATTCAGAATTAATACAATTATACTGAAGATTAATCTGATCACATGACAGCAGATGACAGATTCCTAGATTTAAAACATACTCTGAGGAGCAGCAGAAAAAAAGGATGCAGTAACCTCGTTCTGTTAGCTTTCAGCAGTTAAGTGGGAGGTTTGCTGGAAGGATTTACGAAATTTGTAGTGTTATAGGGTCTATATCATATGAGCAAATTGCAGAAATTGCGAACGCTCATAATAAAACATACTAACCTCGAACTACAATGAGGACAGGGCAAATATCTCATTCTTCACTGTATCATGATCTCAGAAAAAGTACTTCGAGATCCGGTACGTTTGATATTATGAGCGTTCGCAATTTGTGCGATTCGCTCATATCATATAGACCCGTGTTATATATGGATTTCTTCTTAATGCAGAAGTAAATAGTGTAGATGTATGAATGTTTATTTTTTGACAGATTCTTCTTTCACAGGGTCACAGTTCACGTCTTTGTGTTTGCAGTAGTTACAGATAGACTTTAGTTACAGCAGAGTTACCTGCCTCTTTCACTCCTGCACATTTAGACAATCAGATAATCAATAAACTATGCAGCAGGGAGACTAGCTAGATTCTACTTGTTGGGAAAATTATTAGTGGATTCTGGATCAGGCAAGGGTAAACATTAATGGGGTAAAATTCATTAAGATGGCATGTTCCTCTTGGTAGTTATGGTGATTATTTCTAAAGTATTATGATGACTTTGGTGAGTGGTATTTTGATGTCATTCATCGGACTTCATACTTCTGAAAAACAAGTTCATTATTAGACAATCTTTAGTAGACTCTGCTTGTTTTATGCAAGCAAACCCATTACTTGTATTATAATTTTGATGCAACCTTTATTGAGATGAAATATCCTCTAGGTGACTGTGATGATTTTGGAAATTAAACAGCTGGTAAAAGATAACAGTGATATTGATGATGACAGTCCTTGGCGATACTTAGGTGAATGATAACTGCTGGAATGTTCTGATGTGTATAGTGAATAGCACTGAACTCCACTTGACCAATCTTTTTAAGACCAGTGTTTTTATATGACAAAATAAGGCCACTCCTGATCTCCATGTGTAGGTAAAAGAATGAATGTGGTAAGTCAATTTATTAGATAACATGCTTAGGGCAATGGAGCACCTCGATTGAAGAAAAAGGTGTCACTTATACACACTATGATGAGATAACACAACAGATACAGTTGTCTTCTACAAGCTAGGGTTGGGAAGTTTATGTTTATGGTCGCATCTTGCAATGGTGTACTACTGTATAGGTTAATAGGTTGATACTAGGCTATCTGCCCTAGGGCATTTATAAGCCTAGCCAGAGCATGTTTGGCTTTCACCACCCTTTTAGATTAGTTGACTGTGCCTTTGTATAGTAGGTCACAGAAGGTAGCTGTTTTAAGGTTTGTTTACTGTACCTCTGTCAAGCAGCGACACAGAAGAGATCCTAGGGGTAAACGTACGATCTCCCATCCATTCGTCAAGATTTCTCTTGAAGAAGGTCAGTGAGGGGCTCTGCCTGACATGGATTGGGATTTTGTTCCAGAGTGAGGGGAGCCTCTGGGATATGAATCTGTCCCTCCAGCATGTCCTATTTATTTCTGTGCTGAGGTTCAGGTCCCTGGAGTGTGTAGCTCTAAGGGATTTAGATTTCCTGAGGTGAAGCATGTCCATTAATTCTGGGTTGGACATGGCTTTATACGTCAGACACAGATCGCCTCTGAGTTAGGCGGTACGCAACTGAGTAGAGCTGGAGTTTCTTTAGCTGAACTGCATAGGGCATCTGTTTGAGCCCCGTGATTCTCTTGGTGAGATACTTTTGGGGTCTTTCCAGTTGCTGAAGGTGTCAGGTAAGGTACATCCCAAACGGGGCATTGTACTCAATTATGGGCCTGATAAGTGATGAGTAGAGGGGCACAATGACCTCTCGATCTAGATATGAACCCTTTCATGATAAGGTTGGCTATATAGAAGGTCTTTCTAACCACTTTGGCAACGTGATTGTCAAAGGAGAGATTGCTATCTACTTGGGTCCCCAAGTCCCTAATTACTTCTTCCGTACTTAATGGATTACCACCTATGTGGTAATTTGCGGGCACTTTGTTTTTTTCCAAAGGGGATGACTATGCACTTTTTGGCATTTAGCTTTAGGCCATGGCTCTGGCACCAGTTATCCGTCTCTGTGAGACCCTTTTGGAGGATGCTTATGTCATTCGGAGAGTCGATTATAGCACCCAGTTTGCAGTCATCTGCGAACTTGGTCAGCCATAGTCCACCCGTGTTAGCCTGTACCTCAGAGAAATATATACCGAACAAGAGAGGTCCCAGGACTGAGCCTTGTGGGACACCACTTGTAACTGGTTTAGAGTCTGACATGGCACCTGCTATTCTGACCATGTGGGTTCTATCCCCGAGCCAGTTTGCAACCCATCTTGTGACATAGGGGTTGATATTTAAGCTGGTGAGCTTATTTATTCTTTCTTAGTGGTGTTTAATTGATTGAAAGTGTATCCCAAAATGTTATGAGCTATAAAGCTATTTTACAGCTTATTTTTTATACAGTAAAAGAAAACTAACAATAGGTATAAGCAACTGAGGTAGAGCTGAAAATTAGGAAGCAAACGGTAATTATAATATGAACAACTAATGTTAGCTGGGGTGAATGGATGTTATGCACCAGTGATAATAACAATAATTTCTATGTCATAGTACAGGATACTGTATTTTGAAAAGATGATTGTGAATCAGTCATTATATTAATTGTTTTTATTATTATTTAAAAAAACTGGATTCACCATGTGTATGTATGACTGTAACTGGAGCAAATGAAGGTGATTTTACAAAAAAAATAAGTTATTCTGTTTTTTTATACAAAATAGTGCAGCGACAGCCTCCAGGAAATTTCTCTCTCTCTCTAGCTGCAGCCTCCAGGAAATCTCTCTCTCACTCTACAGGGCAGTTTGTCTGTAACATGGAAAATGTGGATTCAGAAATTTGATGACTTACTTTTGACTATAAATGATATATCCAAGAAACCTAAAAAGGTGTTGTGTTTCTACATGTTGCAGATGAAGAAGCCCTAAAAGTTTGTGACACTTTGTTTCAGATTCACTGGGGACACAGACAGCACTGCACTGGGGGATACAGAAGTGTTGAGTTACTCTGAGTGACAGAAAACTCTGTCATACATCTACAACTTTCTGTTCATAAAGGCCAAAATAAAGTTGGAGGCAAAGAAAAAGTACAGTGCTTGCTAATGAATTAAAAAATCCAGCCCAAGACAGTCAACTTGTGACTTACATACCTACTATGAGACAGAATCATGCATGGTATAACAGATGGCAATCAATTCCAATTTCCAAGAACTAGAATATTGATAAAAGCAAAAGTAAACTTTACCGAAAGCAAGTGATAAGTGAAACACTGTACCACAGTAAAAAACAGTTTACAGATTAGCTAGAAATTAAAGGGCTGGGGAAGCTAAATAAAGGAAGCAGAATAAAAATAAATCATGAGAGCCATCAAAAGCATGAAAAGTATGAGAAACAAAGAGCCCAGCTAACTGGCATAGGGGGAATAAAGCCATGACATGACCCTAATAGCCTGAGTTTGATTAGTAGCTTGGGCACTTTAGAGATTGACCAGAGGAGGGTGGGACTGAGTGGCCCTGCAATCTTGCCCATTCTAGGGGAGGTAGTAGGCATGACATTTTGCAACATTGACCCCCAAGAGAGGTGCTGGAGTACTGGAAGTAGCAGCCATTAGGTGGACTGGGTTCACACTGTGTGAAAATCATGGAGGCTGTCCTGAGGCATGCATTAACACTCATAAGAAGCTCCCTCGGCAGCAGTTTCCAGCATAGCAAAAGAGCTATAGGAATTAGGCATGATGGGTGAATGGGGCTTGTGAGATACAACAAAGTTGGTTTACTCCCTTGTACCTGATCCCAGTCTCCAGTTATATGAATATGATGAGGCTCTCTTCCTGACCAGGGAATGAATGAGTCTGTCTCTTGTCCTAGGCAGAATGCAGGAGACAATTATATTCAGGAAAAGAAACTTAAGAACACATTGGTTGGACTGTGCAAGTGAAAAAAAAGGAAAAAAGAGAGAAACTGGTTAACTTGCTAAAGACATGATAAAAAGAAATGTCCAGTAATCAATTAAATCTATAGTTGCAAAAGAATTCATTTTCTTAACAAGCGGAGAATGAAAAGAAAATTTTGCAATCAAGGAGAATGCATGTAGTAGGAAAAAAGACATACAAATTAGTTGCTTGTGGGCACAAACAGTTCACATGCATAGAATTAATGCAAAAAAATGATTCAGAGAATTTGTAAAAAGACGATCAGTCAGAAATCTAGGACTAGAAACTGAAAAGTAATAACTGAAGTGTTGTGTTTAGACTACACACTGGCCCTGTGTGTATGTATTGTAATGTAATATCTGCATGTGAAAAAGTAAACTGAAGTCACTGATGTGTAATCTGTTTACTAGGTTAGATTAAAGGAAAACTAATAGCAGGATTCAATAAACTCCATGTAGATTCCACTCAGAGCCTACATGGAGTGTATTCGCATACGTGATACTGCTCATCACACGGCATCATGCCATGAATATTAATGATGCACTGCACGCGTACGCAAGGTTTCGTAGCTTGCACCACTGTTGCTGGCTGCGAAACTTGTAGACTGAAAATGTGGATTGTACCACCCTACCTTTCAGTGCAAAAAATCTAGGCAAACACTAAACTAATAGGGGGGGGGGGCAAAAACAGGGACAGATTTACTATATTGGTCTGATAACCATTGTAAGTAGGTAGAATAACAGGATTTGTGTTAGCATGCATGTTCTAAAGGATATGATATATGAAACTGAAATGTATGTCATTATGTATTGACTTCAAACTTCAGTGATTTCCCACTAAACTGCACATTTTACAAGGAACAGCCCTAAAATATGATGCAAACATCTGGACATTCTGCAAAACTCTGAACAATCTCCCATTTGTTATATTTTTTATTTATTTTTTTTAAGGCCAGTTTTTGCACAATGCTCCACATGGCATAAACGTGTTTAGCTGTGCTCACCTTGTTTGCACTAAGCGCGGCAGTGCACAAACTGGAGGAATGGATCACCCAGGTTGTAGAGAGGGCCTAGACAGCCACAACCTTAAATTGGATGCACTCAATTAATAATACTGTGCACTGCACAAAAATGGTAATTGGTGTTGTGCTAGGATTAATAGCGACAACCTTACAATAACTACTAAGATAGGGAATATCATGTCACTATTACCGTGGCAGCAGATGTTAAGTTTTCCAGCCCCTTTTTCCAGCCCCCTGGTATAAAACTTTCAGCTTGTACCTACTCAGCACAGACTCCACGTGGGCCAGCAGAGTAATCCAGGCTGCAGAGAGCTGAATAAGCGACTTTTCTTGATACTAAGTATATTTTTTGTTGCTTTCCACATCTGAATACCTAGCAACTGTATTTCGCCTGCCTTTCTGTTACATTGAAGCTGTTTTTACTGCATTTAACTTAATATTGCACTTGGAATCCTTGTTTGTTACTATTTGACTGTATTTGTAGCAAATTCTTCTGTGTAAGCTGTAGTAGCTGATTCATAGCATTTATAAGTGTTTGCTGTACCTGTTTCTGCCTGTTTTGTGAAAAAAGAAAAAAAGAAAAAATATCTCTTGTTTTTCCTGCTTTACTAGTTTAGTCCAGTTTCAGAGTTGCTGATTCCTGGGCTTTGGTTGTAGTTCCTGTGTACTGTTTCCTTGCCTTATTTGGGGAAGGGAAGCTACCTTGCTTACCAGTGGGAGTGGGAAGCATTGAGCTGCCTTTTGTCCAGTTTTGTGAGGTTTCAGCCAGTAACTAGTAGTTTATTGGTCGTTTTGGGCCAGTTTCTAGCTTTTTCCAGCCCCCTGGTATAAAACGCGTTAGCGCGATTTAGAGCGATTTAGCGCGGAGCTGCCACTGTTGCACACTAGGGCAGTGCCGGTTAAGCAGGTTTAAACTATTCGGGCTACCTAAATTCCACTCTTCAAATTTTCCCTTAAAACTACCTTCCTCGAACTATACTACTGATCAAATCAGCATATCCTATAACTAAAAAGATCATCTCTACTTGACTCCAAGTAGACTATTCTCTATCTATTAAACCTAGCACTTGCTCCTACAGTACTTATTACCTTGATACGGCACTCTTGTCATAGATAGTACCCCAAAAAGCAACCCCCCATTTCTCGGTCACCCACGTCCCCGGAATCTTTTTTTAAAGTTTTTCGTCTACCCTTCTAGCATGTCGAGGGATCAGTTGCTAGTGTCCTCTCCTGCTCAGCTGGTGAACCTGGGAATATTGAGGCAATGTTTCAATTGCTTCATGTACACAGACAACCCTCTCCTCCTCCCACAAAACACAAATACATGCGAGAGATGCAACTATACGGCCAAACTGGAGGCTGAGCTCTCTCAACATAGGACTGGCAAGACCAGTCAGGAGGAGAAGGTTACCACACACACTATAGACCCAGTCTCACATAGTACCATTACAACCTCAAATCATACACATAAACACACAAAGACATACTCGGAGGCTCTGATCAAAAATCTACCAAAACAGCAGAGGCCACCAAAGCAGACACCCAAACAACCACCACCTCAGAACACAACACCGCAACACATAGACCTCACAGTCAGAGTGTCAAACAGTCACAGCCCTTAAGGCCAAACACAATGCCAGACACACTAGTCATTGGTGACTCCATAGTCAGACACACTGATGTCCCGCTCACCAGACTGAGTAAGGAGAAGGTCACAGTAAGCTGCCTGTCGGGCGCTAGAATCCGCCACATAACGCAAGCACTCAGGTCTCTCAACAGCAGGTACAAATATGACTCAGTCATTGTCCACGCTGGTGTAAACGACCTGAGACGCACCTCCTTGGACTACATGAAAAGAGACATTGAGGAGCTCTCTGATTATGTAGCCCAGGCAGGTATGACCCTGACCTTGAGCAGTATCCTACCTTCACCAAGAATGATGCCACAATACAGAGATAAGATGATCAGCTTTAACAATTGGCTTAAACACTGGTGTCATTCAAAGGGGATCCAGTATCTGTCTGCCTGGGATGACATGCTGGACAAGCCACGCTGCTTCGCAAGGGACGGCTTGCACCTGTCACCCCTGGGATTCAGGATATTGGCAAAGGCTCTTGTCACCCCCATAGTGCCTTTTTTAGGCAAGGCTCAAATTCTAAACCTACCACCCTAGAACACAAAAAAGGAAAAAACTAAGGGTAATGCTGCTCAATGCCAGAAGTCTAAATCTCAAAATGCACGCACTCGAGGCCCTTCTCAGTATGGAGAACATCGATGTCTGTGCTGTGACAGAAACCTGGTTCAAGGCTCCTGAGAGCACCCCAGCGCTATCAGGTTTTACCTCATATCATGCGTTCCGGCCCCAAAATCCGGACAATACCAAGAAAGGAGGGGGGGGTATCCATATTCATCAAGGACACCCACACCTCAAGACTGGTGGCAACGCACGATGCATCGGAGACCATCCAGGTGCAATTAACCATAGGCAAGACTGCTCTGCAAATTGTAGCATGTTACAGGCCACCCTCACAAACTCAGGAAACTCACATGGCCTTCCTGAAAACACTAGAGGGATAAATGTATCACCAAACACCATCATACTAGGTGACTTCAATTACCCTAATATAGACTGGGAACACTACTCAAGCCCAAACACCCTAGCCCAAAAGTTCCTGGAATTCATAAACTCAAATGCCATGGAACAACTAGTCACCATCCCCACAAGAGGAGATAACATACTTGATCTCATCATCACGAACATGGGAGCACAATGTTCAACACCGAAGTATACCCCTCACTGGTGAGATCAGATCACAAACTAATCTCGCTGGAGGTCCTCATCCCACCCCACCTGAAATAAAAAAGACCACAGTAAAGAACTTCTCAAAAGCCGACTTCACACTTCTAAAGACTAGTGTGGTCTCCTTTCAGGCCCCGAGCCGGCGGAAAACAATACTCAAGCCGCTGAATCACTTACAAACGCCTTCTACCAGCACCTGCAGGACTGCATGGATAAGGCAATCCCAAGCAAAACAAAGACTCTTTGTACCAAAGGCAAGCGTCCAGTCTGGTGGACCCCAGCCATAAACAAACTCTACAACAAAAGGAGGAAGCTACTACAAGATAGAGCAAAATCCTTAAAAGGTAAGACACCCTTGATCACTATAAGTAAAAACTAAGAGCTCTCATAAAATCATCCAAAGCAAATTTCGAGAGAAAAATAGCTAAAGACTCAAAAGACAATCATAAGGCCTTCTTTAGCTATGTTAGAAACCTAGGAGGAAACTCCCAGATATGCTCAGAACTAGTTCAAAATGATGTGAAGATTACTGATCCTACAGACATTGCCAACATACTGGCTGACAGGTTCAGTGCAAACTTCTCCCCTCCCCAAAAGGAGAGATATCTATACCAAATGAGTGCAGCCCCCAAACATCTCCAACGCCCAAGTGAGAACTGCTCTCTCCAAAGCAAAAACACAGCATCCATGGGACCCGATGGTGTCCCCGGCTGTGTGCTCCACGAACTCAATGAGGAATTAAACCCACAGCTACGACAGCTGTTTAATCAAAGTCTTACCTCTGGATACGCACTCCAGGAGTGGCGCACTGCAACTGTGGTCCCACTTCACAAAGGCGGTGCCTCCACAGACCCTGGAAATTACCGCCCATTAGCTTGACAAGCCTTATCTGCAAAGCCATGGAGAGGATCATAATGGACCTCATAAATAAAGACATAGGGAATTTGCAGACTTTGGATCCAACCCAGTTTCGCTTTGTCAAAGGCAGATGATGCCTTTTAAACTTGGTTGACTTTTGAAACAGTCACCAAAGCCATTGATGAGGGAAAGGCAGTCCATACAGCCTACCTCGATCTGGCTAAGGCCTTCGATACAATACCCCACTCGGGTATCATTGAAAAACTCATCAGCTTAAATGTTAACCCATACATCACAAGATGGGTTGCAAACTGGCTGAGTGACAGAACCCACAGGGTCAGAGTTGCTGGCGCCATGTCAGACTCAAAGCCTGTCACAAGTGGTGTCCCACAGGGCTCAGTCCTGGGCCCACTCTTGTTTGGCATCTACTTTTCCCAAGTACAAGCAAACACAGGAGGGTTATGGCTGACAAAGTTTGCAGATGACTGCAAACTGGGCGCCATAGTAGAAAACACATCTGACACAGATATCCTTCAGAAGGGTCTCACAGAAACGGATAACTGGTGCCAGAGCCACGGCCTAAAGTTAAATGCCAAAAAATGCATAGTCATACCCTTCGGGAAAAACAAGGTTACCCCTAGCTACCAAATAGGTGGCAATCCACTGAGCACAGAAGAAGTTATCAGGGACCTGGGGACCCAGGTTGATAGTAGTCTGTCATTCGACACCCATGTAGCTAAAGTAGTTAGGAAGTCCTTCTACATTGCCCACCTTATCATGAAGGGATTCTCATCTAGATCAAGGGAGGTCATAGTCTCCCTTTACTCATCACTCTTCAGACCAATGATTGAGTACAATGCCCCATTCGAATGTATCTGACCCGACACTTGCAGCAGCTGGAGAGGACACAAAAGTTCCTCACCAAAAGGATAAAGGGTCTCAAAATCTGTCCTATGCTGCCCGACTGAAAGAACTCCAGCTCTATTCAGTCGCCACCGCTTGCTCAGAGGTGACCTTTGCCTAACATACAAGGCCATGTCAAACCCAGATTTGATGAATATGCTTCACCTCAAAAATCTAGATCCATCAGAGCCACAAGGGCGGGAGACTTAAACCTCGACACGGCTATTAATAGGACGTGCTGGAGGGATAGATTCATCACCCAAAGACTCCCTATGCTGTGGAACAAAATCCCGGTACATGTGAGGCAGAGCACCTCGCTGGCCTTGTTCAAGAGAAATCTTCACCAATGGATGGGAGATCGCAGATATACCCCAGGAATTACCTCAGTGTCACTGCTCGACAGAGGCACAGCAAAATAATGGGTATAGTTCCCCATACTAAAGGGGTGGCGTAAGCCACAAAACGATGGGCTAGGCTTATAAATGCCCTCGGGCAGATAGCCTAGTATGAACCTATGAACCTATGAAGTGTAGGTGTGGAGTGCAGATGGTCTGGGTTTGTAGTATATGGTGTGAAAATTTTGTTTTTTACCTCTACCTAAGTACACAGACTACAGATAACAGTACTAAATGCAAGTGCCATGCCACAAGTCTGACTTTTACATGTCTGCAGGTCAACTTATAGTGGATGACATCAGCAGGCCATGTGGGATACAAGAGGTTGGGAGGGCTGCATGAAATGAATGTGTAGTTTTGTGCAAATATCAAAAGGCTAGCAAGCCATGCCATTGGAGAAGTAACTGTAGGATAGCATGTATACTCTGCTGAGTAGAGACAGACACACACACACACACACACACACTTGACTGCACTGAGAACAGAACCCCTACCTAAGTACACAGATTATAACCCGCAGTACTTTACGCAAGCACCATGGTACACGTCTGAATTTTACATGTCTGCAGGCCAACTTATAGTGGATGACATCAGCAGTGCATGTTGGAGAGAAGAAGATGGGAGGCCTGCCTGAAATGGATGTGTCGGCAGGTGCAAGCATCAACATACTATTGATTTATGGGATTGGGGTGGTAACTGCAGGATACACATTAGCTGTTCTGGCTGGACACACACAGTTGACTGCAGTGAGAAAAGAACTCCTAAGTACACAGACTACAGAACTCTGAACTTTATGCAAGTTCCATGGCACAAGTCTGACTTTTGCATGGCTGCAGGTTAACTTATGGTAGATGACATCAGCAGGCCATGTGAGGGACAACAGATAGGGGGGTTTGCACAGGCACATAGATTCATAGGTTCATATGAGGCCAGTAGCCTAACTGTAGAGTGTGTCATAGGTGTGTAGAAACCTAGCTGTGTAAAAACACAAGTACCCTTCTTGAGCATAGTTGGCTGAGTTTAGCAGAAGAAGGTTGTCAGCATCACTGACTAGCCCTGTCCATGACGGAGCACACAACATTATATATTACACTTTGTAGTGTAGTTGATATATGTGTGTATAAAATACTGAGCCCCCAGGGTTGTACTAGTTGTGAGGAGGGGAAAGGGGGGACAACACATTTATGTACTGTGAATATATGACGTATACTTAGAATGTGCCCTGAATTTGTAATGTTTCCACATGTAGTTATGTCATACAACAGAAATGAACAATAAACACCAATAAGAAAGCATCACAGATACAGTTCCTTAGTGCACTGAGCAGCAGATTTGCATGATGGTTAACAAAGGGCACATGCATGCGAGTTGCACCTGTTTGCGCGTAGGTAAGCGATGTGCAAATGCAAGCTGCATTGCTAATGTCAGTAAAAATAATACTATATTGCATATAGTGTATTCGAACCACGGACCATGTATTTGCCAGTCCTACACTTAGACCTGTTGCCATAAGAATGATGAGGAAACAGTTGTCTATGTTGCACTTCACTACTGCAAAATGCCATGTCACAGCAGTGAAATAAAGGATGTACACTCTGTACTATTACCCACAACCAGCTATACTTCAGGATAGGTTTTCACGATGGCCAAGGGCATTAACTGAATGCATACGGTTACTATTTTTGTACGTCTGCTTCATAGGTTGTCCTCCACACTTTGTGTAAACCCAATAAACACAGTCATTACCCGCTTATGCTATTTGTGCTATGTGGAGCATCAAGCAAAAAGTGCAAAGAAAAACAAGAGGAATAAGAAAGAAAACCTTAGTAATGGATACAGATATGTAAAATAAGTGTCTGCTGTCACATGTTAAGGTACTTTCTGTACAAATCCACCACTGTTTATTTCATTACTACACCAAGTTAAGCTATACAAGGATATTCCATAATATTATTACAGAATATATTCTAGGTTCAGGACTTACCTTGAAAACGCAGCAGTTGAGAGAATTTTATTAAAGGCCTAAAATTTCCTTGTATTTACTCCCATGGTATGGAAGTATGGAGGAAAAACCACAATGTAGGCCACATGGATGCTTTATAGTTTGTTGAATAGCTCCACCGTACTGAAAATCACCTGCTTATGCTGTAATTAGCAGCTATGAAAAAGATCTGCTCCTTTACTGAATAGATGCATCAGTGCCCATTAGTGCACTTTGCACACCTATGTGCCACAGCGAGCATAGATGCTGTACCCACCAACTCTGAAATAAAGTGAACACAAGGGATCTTATTACTTTTGTCTGTGCATGTGATATCTCGCAAACATGCAGCTCAAAATAGTATGGGGAAGGTTGTAGACCCTGTAGTAGAACCCAAGACCTTCTATAAGCTAGTCCTACACATACACATGCTGCCACAGGAACAGTTATGTGACAAGCACCGAGAAACCTGTCATTCATTGCTCTGTTTCCCGTGGTTGTGCTAAGTGCAATATCTCACAAACAAGGACAAAATTTAAAAATAAATGTTAACAATGTGAACAGCTATGATACATTTTAACAAACAATAAAGAGGAGAACACAGAACATGTGAACTGTGCACTGCTTACATGCACTTTTACACTTCACAGACCTACATGTACACCTCTGTAAGTGTAACCTGACATACCTCCCTGATATCATCGTTCACTGTTGCCATGCATTCAACATGAACACTGTGGAAGTGCCTACATGAAGTGAACATACCTACACGGTTACAAGTTTTTGGAATTGAGAAATTCTAATGATATTTGACCTCATTTGCATCTTCACCATGCTGGCTCTAAATATACATGCTTGGTAACTGTGTAGACAGGTAACTAAAGGGGAGTCCAATGTTGTACAGTCAAGGGAGGGTATTATTCAGGTACATATCTGCACAGAGGAGTACAGGTATGGGATTCTATGTTTCATAAGATTTACACTTTTAGCTACATTAATTACAAGTACATTGTTTATTTGGGGGGGGGGTGCAAAGTTGGTATAATTAATGACATGGCGCTTAAGTAATCGTTGCTATTGTTAATGTAATTTTCTTGCATCCAACACATCTGAGAATGTCATAATGTGTGTGGGGTTACATGTTAGAATCTGTTCTGGACAAATGTACGGACATTTACTTGCTCTTGTTTCTGTGTAGACTCCTCTGCATGGCTGTATTCAGAAAACTCATTACAGCTGAGGGACACCTCCAGGTGCTTCTGCAGTTACATCCTACTGATACATCTAGGTGCCAAACATTGCTTGTTCATATTTGCATTAATATTTCCATAACCTGTGCTACATACAAAGTTCTGAAATATTTCATCTTAAAACGTATACAATGGCAAATACAAATGTATTGATACTGAACCTCTGGCTAATTCAGGTAAAGAGATATTAACTGTTGTCCATACAATATTTATTTATATTGTCATAAATTTCATATTTTTCTAAATATCTTCACAACCAATCAGCACAGACAGAACTGCTTAGCCTCATATGAAAACTCTCAGCTATTGAAATAACAAAATACTACTGACAGCATGGGTCTAACTCGAGTGGATGCTGATATTGTAAGTTGTTCATAAAACATTACAAATTCAACAGTTACTGTGTTTACTGTAACTTATAAAATCCACTTTAAAACCTAAAACCTAAAGAATACTACCATTATAAAAACAGTTTATGCTGAAGAGTTTGCCATTTACACTTTTTAGTACCTCCTATTTTTTCAGAGATACGAACACTTGTTTGAAGTGTGAGGATACAGTTTGATTCTATCAAAAAGATAAGGCTCCGCCCATTGGAAGTTACAGTGCAAACTTCCTGAGCTCCATTGGAGGGAAAGAGATAAGGTAACAATCCTGAGTCTGTTCAGAAGTATTTTGTTCTGCCTAGATAAAAGTAAAATTGTCACTACACATCCACACAGTGGAACAAATATGCACCTTTACTGGAATAATTTGGAAAAAAAGGATTTACAGACAGATTCAGATTAGCTTGCTATGAGCATGAAAGTGGAATGTGTTGGCAGGATCACCCTGCTCTTGTGTAAGACCAAATGAGGGTTTACACACAAAGGCTGTAGTGCAAAAAATTACAAGAAAAGAGGTTTCCATAAATGGAGTTTTAGCTCTACCCTAGATTGTGGTTTGAAGAGTAGAAGCGTGAGTTTCTCCAAGAAGAAATACAAATCCCACAGGGAAAAGGCTCTCTTAATGGGTTGACTAATCAGAAAGCTACCCTCTCAGAATTGTCTCACAAATCCCAAGTACACATATGGAAGGATTTTAAAACCCCGTGCGAAAGTTAGTCTGACTGCAAAGTGGATTAAGGCTAAGGCGCTGTATTGTTAATGAGCTGCTTCCTATAAAATAATGGTACTTGGTTTAATTTCTTCAACCTCTAGCACTTGCCATCCTTGCTGCAACATCAGCTGGGTTATGAGCAAAGTGTTATGATAAGAATAATAAAGAGCTTCTCTCTAAGTTCAATTTCTTCATTGGCACCTTCTTCAGCATCTGGAACATCTCATCAGGAATGCAGTACTGGAATGCAAACTGCCTGTAGCAAAATGCCCTCAACAAAAAGTTGGAGGGCATGCAGGCCTGCTTCTTAAAACAATTCATGCCATTTGACTCTTTCTCTGGACAGTGAAACACAAGACTCTGTGGATTAAATCCTTTTTTTAAGGGCTGCCACAGCAACTATTGACTCCATCATAGGATTCTGTACCCTTCAGTTCCGTTCCTTAGTGGGTCAGATGATCTGGTCCAGTTTCCTTTGCAAAGTGGCCAGAATGTATGTCAGTTTCCTTCCCTGTTTCCTTCAGGCAACACTCTTTTTTTTTTGGGGGGGGGGGGGGGGCTATGACCAAGGAAGTCAAGGGCAGTGATCTGAATGCCTTTTGCAGAACTGTACTGGAAGACAAGGGGGTGGTAACTGGCCAATCACCCTTTTTCTGCCTTAGCTGTAAAACGTAACCATATTTGGGCTTGTCAAGTACGGCAGCTGGAGAAACAACTCTGCCTCTTTTGACAGTGTCTGGATCTGAAGACTCAAATAAGGAGCTGATGTGTTTCCTTCTACACAACTTCTTGCTGTCTCTCTTCAGTAGGAAAGTTGAGGAAGATGTAAAGTCAGACTCTGTCTCAGAGTATCTATCACATTTCTGCTGAAGACCCTCACACATATGCCCTTCTCCTGTTCAGGGAAGAGTGATCAGCTCTTACAGCAGTAGTTTTGGTTGTATTTTGGAACTTAGAAATAAAAAAAATGGCTTGAACTGTTGCTTGGTCTTTCCTTTTTCCTGCTGCCTCATAAACACTTTCTCAGCCTAGGGTCCAAAGAGAAGATTCTTTTTTTATTGGGGGGGGGGGAGGGGGCAACTGGGCATGGAGTTCCAATTTAGCATGATCTAGCTGGGGCTGTGTTCTCAGCCAAGCATATCTAGAAATCACTGGTTCTGTAACTACTGCTTTGCATGACGTATGCAGTGCATCACAGCAGCACGTCTTGGAATGCTTAGCAACTTGGGAAGACTAGAAGCACACGCCCATCATTTTCTGTCTTAGTCCCTTGCACTCACTCTCCTCTTCCTTGTACTTTAATTGGTCAGGGAAAGACTCCTGAAATTTAAGTCTGGAAGTCAAAGGCCCAAAAAGCCAAGGTAACAGATGTGCCTGTTTTTTTCTCTCCTAAATGATAGAGAATTCTATTTTCCTTGCCATTGGGGAAGTGGAATCCTGGACAGAACCAAAGAGGGTCTCTTGCTGGAATACAGGGATGCCACAGCTTGATCAGTGAGGGGTTCTTGTAGAAGAACATATGAGAATCCTAAACCCAACAGAAGTTATCAGGATTCCTAGGAGCAGGGAGAGGGACCTAGGATCCACTGATGCATTTATAAATGCATCTTCCAGAACTTTTAGGACTGCGTGAATAGCAACAGGGTTAGGCTCAGGCAATTTCATAAAAATCCTGTTCCTCAACTGGGATTGTGAGGACCCCTTAGCATCCTAAATGAAGTGCTCCCTCCATCCTGTGAAGGGTGTCCATAAACAGATTCCCTATTGAAGAGGCAGAGGATAAGATGCCCTCTGTGTCACAGTCCATATAAGCATAACTAAAATGCAGCATCGCAGAGGTCAAAACATCAATACTCAGGTGGTCAGCTAGCACAATTTATTCTAATATTAACACTTAACAGCATCACAGTGTTTTCATCTATTATAGTCAGACTTCATCAGATAAGAAATCAACCACACATTTATTCTTATTTATAGCCCTAAGTCATTAAAACTTAAAATGTCTTTATTAATTGATTAACTACAATCATTCAATTTACTAATTAAAAATAATATGCTTCTCAGTCAGTAATATATCCCACTTATATATCTCTTTATAAAACATAACAAATCTAACAATCATTCCTACACCTATCTTGTAACCTTACAATCAACTATTTATTTAATTAATAAAACCTACTTTCAATAATGCTTAATTTAGGACCAGTGGCGTAATACAATTATATTACATTTAAGTCAATATTGCCATCTAGTGGCTAAATAATAATAATAAAAAAAAAACAATAATAAAACAATCTCATATTTTAAAAATCCTTTATACAAATTTTACTGCGGTGGTGGTGTTGCGGTAGCGTTGTCGCCTCACAGTTAGACATTGCCCATTCGATTTTCAGTTAGAGTGTCTTGTGTGGCGACATGCATGAATGGGCGTTCCTTCGTTGAAGGTTGTGCGTTAGGCCCAGCAAATCAGCACATAAAACTCTACTGCCAATCATTAGCGGACCGGAGTTCCGCTGTGGCGACCCCTAACCGGGAAAAGAGCCGAAAGACACAAACAAACTTTATACAAACTTTTATAAAAATTATTTAAAAGTTAAAATCCTTAGAGTGTTTGAAATCATAAATACTCTTAATTTTAACACTGGAGCTAGAGAAATATTGTCATTTAGCCCTGGGAATTTGTTCGCCTACAACACCAATTGCCAAAAAAGCTCTCTGCATTCTTTTTTAGTTTCCTAGGGTCCTGTTCTACCATTTCTAACGCACAAAAAAAACATAATTAGCTGAGCAACAGGTTAAACTATGTTTGTATAGAGCATTTTTAACATTGTTTTCAATTTCATTTAAATGCTCATAAACTCTTCTCTTCAACTTCCTTATAGTCTTTTCTATGTAGAATGACCCACATTCTTTACATACAGCAATATATACTGTCCCTGCACTGCTACAATTTGAGTAAGTATTGGCCTCAATCATCCTATCCCTATCCTGAATAAATATTGATTCACTATTTAACATGTAGGGGCATTGGGAACAAGCCCCACATTTAAAAGTAACATTTCTCCTTCTCCCTTTTTGTTTCAGTCTATTTTCCAGTAGGTCCTTAACATTTCTTCCCTTTTTGTATATAAAATTCAAAGGTTCCTTGAATAAGTCCTCTAAATCAGAATAGTGAGCAAATCGATTCCAGTTATCCAATACAATTCCCCTAATAATATATTTGTCACAATTAAAATTCATAATGTACGTTCCTTTCATACTTTCTTTTTTCCCAACCTGTTTGTCCTACAACTTATCTTCACTTTTTTGATTCCTGTTCAATACCTAAAATTGAACCATATTTCCCCCCCCCACCCCCCCACACTCATCACTTCATTCATAACCTCTTCTATCAGCTCCAAAGGGTTTTTCCTTTCTAAAAACATCTCCTTCAGTCTCATGCATTCTACCAAAAAATCTTGTTATGTGTAGGTCATTCTAGACCCTCGTATAAACTGCCCTTTTAAAATACTTCTTTTCTGCCTAAAAGGATTTGCATTTGTAAAATATAAGTAGAGCTGGAAAATGTTTCCTTCCTAAATATGGTGATGTATTGAAGCTAGTAGATTTTCAGAAGAATTGTTTTATGAATAGGGGCTATCCCTTAAATATGGTGAATAATTTAACCGTTACAGCATTGGAAACACCTGCCTATAGGAGAACAGGAAGTCACAACCAACATTTTGGAAGGAATAGGATACAACTACCCTTTAGACTTGAATACACGAATGATGTGGACCACATTATGCAAATTATAAAAAACAACTGGAAGATTTTGCTTCTTGATTCTGGGTTGTCACAAATAGTGGGTAGCAAACCTGTTTTTAGGTTTAGCAACAGTTTAAACCTCAAGAGATTATTATGTAAAGAAAAAATGAATTCTCAGCAGTTGGACATTAGAGCAAGATACAAAAAGGGTACATACCCCTGTAAAAAATGTTGTATATGTAAATATATATCCACAACTCTGACTTTTGAGGTTCCAGGCTTGAACATGGGTTTTAAACCGATGTTTTATGCCACTTGTGACACCAGGAACATCATTTACCTAGCTACATGTGATTCATGCGAAGCATATTACATAGGTATGACTTCACGAAGGTTTAAAGATCGTGTATATAATCACGTGTATGACATTAGGAAGGGAAATCTTACCAATGCCTTGGCCAAGCATTGTCAACTATTCCCCCAGCATGTATTTAAATTTAGGGTGATCCAAATAGTGAATCAGAACAAAAGAGAAGGAGACCCCATAGGCACTCTTGAATTGTATGAACTTAAATGGATATTAAATTTAAGAGCTCACACAGAACCAGGTCTAAATTCAACACTCAGTATTAGACCGGCTCTTTTAGGATCTATGTGATGCTGTCTGCATAAGCTACTACTTACATATTTATATAACTCTTTATTGCACAATATATTTTTTCATTGCACATTTTCAAATGATTTAAATGATTTTATTTTTTATTCTATTTGATATTGGTTATATATTGTTAATATTGACTTAATATATTGATCATTATTTGATATTTTATGTTTCAGATTATCAAATGGTAAATTTTATATATATCCACATATATCTTTTATATGGAATTATGTTTAGATTTTAGAGTCTATTGTAGGTTTTTATGTATTCCGAATAGCTATTAGATACATACATCATGGACATATTTGTTCAGATCCATTAATATAATCAATGTACTATAATTATTTCTAATTAATACATGTTGAAGTACTGTGTCATTATTATTCAAGCAATGTTATGCCTCGATCACAATACTGGCATGATGAATTTGATGGGGCAGCAACGTGGGTGTTTGGACTAAATATAAACAGTATTTCAGTGTAACTTCTCATTTTTAGGAACTAGGAGAAGTCTTAATGGCTCTTTTCATGACAAAAAGGTTTTCTTTTTAGACTGAGAAAGGTATTTTTGTTGACTGCATGTTCTTGAAGAACATTTAGGAATATGGGATGTTATCCCCCTTTTAAATTTCTTAATAGATTGCATTAATTGATTTATTTAATTGAGTAATTGATGCTAGTTTTTGTATTTAAAAGCTGAAGTTTTGTTGGAAATTGTAACCTGATGAAGCGCACCGGGATGGTGCGTGAAAGCGCTTGTTCTTCCTTTTATACAATCAATTAAACTGTGGATTTTATGTCGTGGTGGTTCCTTGCAGTTTTTCATCTTTTAAATATGGTGAACCTGAATTTCTTCTTTTCATTCAATTTTTGAATAGTGGCGTTTAAGTAATTTGTTTTATTCTTAGTAATACAATGTGTAAACTTAAGGAATTCTATTGTATTGTTTATGTATTTCAAATATTCCATCACTTCTGACTCAGACCTTGTCCAAAAAATACAAATATCATCTAGGTAACGGCTATAAAATTCCATAATTTGGATTACCTGGAGTTGAATAAATATTTTCTTCCCATACTGACAAGACTATATTTGTGTAAGTAGGGTTTACAACATGCTCCCATTGCTATTCCTCATTTGTTTGAAGAATTCCCCCTCCAAAATATATAAAATTATTACCCAGCACCATATCCATCAAATCCATACATACCTGGAACTCATCATTAACAAATTGCCCCCTTGTTAGCAGTGCTTCCTCCAACCATTCTAGTCCAATTTTATGGGGAATCACTATATAAAGATACTGCATGCCCCCAGTCACAAAAATCAACTCTTCCCTAAATAATTCATTCTTAATACTACAGAGGAAATCCCATGAATATTTCAGGATTCCTTTTTGATCCACCCATACTTTTTTAATTGTGAGTCTAAAAAATTTTGCCAAAGGATGAGTTTTTGCACCACTGGCCACCACAATTGGCTTCAAGGAGGGATCATTCTTGTTTTTATGGATCTCTGAATCCTGAAAATTAATGGGACCTTTGGCTTATCCAACCATACATACTGAAAAGTTCCTTAGTCTATCATTCCTTCATCTGACAATTCTTCTAATGTGAAGTCAATTTTCCTATACTCTATCTCAGTTCTAGACACTCCAGAATATCTAGTATCATTTAACAGGTCCAAAATCTTGGCAGAGTACAATATACTATCCATTATCCCAAGCCCTCCACCCTTATCTGGTTTCATAATTCTTATATATTCATTTTCCCTAAGTTCCTCCATTAAATTCCTTTCTTCTTTGGAGAGGTTAGACTGTACCCTATTATTTTTCAATGCTTGCCTCAATTCTATTCCTACTTGAGCCTCAAAGTTCTTCAACTGATGATGTAAGAGGAGATTTATGATACTTTTCCTCTTTAGCTGGTTGTTCTGTCCAAAAGGAACATCATTCATAAATAACAAAAGTACATTTTTCGTTTTCAAAAAAAGCTTAAGATCAATCAATACATTAGTTATCTGTTTCCTATAGCTAGGGATAAATTAAAACCCATTGCTAAATAAATTACAAAAAATGTTTTGTTAATATCTAAATTACTAAAATTAAAAATGTTAACATTCTTATAAGTGTGCTTGCTACCTTCCACCATAATCTCAGTGTTTTGCACTGTGCCATCCCCCTCCTCTTCTATATTACCTTCACATTTTAATATCTCCTCCTGTTTGGGACTCCCCCCTTGTGGTGGTAACAATAAATATGTGTTTTTTGTTTGGGCCTCTGATCTACACGGAGTAGGGAATTCTAAAGGGTCATTTAGATTATATTTAAGGTTACCCTGACCTTGTCATTCACCCTCCTATCTATATTCACTCTCCCCCTGTTCCTTGAATACTCCCATCCCTTCAAATGGGTATTGTTCTGTTCTCTAAAAAACATCCTCAGCTTCGGGTAGCTACAGTTCTCCTTGTACTCCTGTCTTAGGCCCTCTTCCTTGCACTTTAGTTTGTCAAGGAAAGACTCCTGAAATTAAGTCTGGAAGTCAAAGGCCCTAAAATCCAAGGTAACAAATGTGCCTGCCCCCCCCCCAATGGTACAGAATTCCATTCTCCTTGCAACTGGAGACATGGGATCCTGGACAGAACCAAAGAAGGTCTCTTTTTGGAATACAGGGATACCACAGCTTGAAGAGCTAGGAGTTCTTGTAGAAGAACATATGAGAATCCTGAACCCAACAGAAATTATCAAGACTCCTAGGAGCAGGGAGAGGGAACTAGGATCCACTGATGAATTTATACATACATCTTCCAAAACTTCTAGGACTGCATAAATAGCAACAGGGTTAGGTTCAGGCAATTTCATAAAAACCCTGTTCCTCAGCTGGGATTGCGAGTATCCTTTAGCATCCCAATTGAAGCCCTCCTCCATTCTGTGAAGGATGTTCATAAACCGATTCTCTGTTGGCTCTGTTGGGGAGGCAGAGGATAGGATGCCTTCAGTGCCACAGTCCATATAAGCCAATTCATATGTTTTAGAATTTGGGGGTTGTCAGAATCCTCCATTTTGGTAGGTTTTATTCTCTTCTTAGAAGGAATCACTGACATCTCTAGGAATTCAGTGCTACCTGCTTGGATTTAGTGGAGGAACCACTCAGCTAAAACTAAGGCAAGCTAGTAGGTGCCAGTTTGTGCTTTGGCTCTTTAAGCCACAGATGACTAGGGTAATTCACTTTGGACATGATCAAGACATCTAATATCTCAATATAGTCTCTGGGAATCACCTTGGTAGCAAATGGCAAAAGAAGACTGCCCACCCTTTTGCAGATAACTATGCAGGCATTGGCAGCAGGAGCCGTTAAGTAGGACTCTAACCCGACCAACATTATGGCAGTTTCAGTCTAGTAGGCCATGAGTAAAAGAAGACTCTGTGGATGGCCCCAAATGAGTTATGCCAGAGGTCTTGGCCTAAACCAGCTCCAAACACAAGAACTATGAAACTGATCTCCAAGTTGCTGGATCAAGGAACACCTTAAGACTCGAAGGTGTCTTTGGTTTGCTGAACCTTTTCCTTGGAGCTTTAATCTCAGTGTTTGCATTTTGAGAGGAGGTTTGTGGAGGCCTAGGGTGATGCCGTATTAGAATGGGACCAGGCATGATCCTTCTTCTGAACTAGGTACTCCCAAAGAGATTTGTCCCTGTAATGGATCATTCTCATGTTAAATCTGGCAGAGCGTGGACAACCCAGCCACATCATACTCTAGCCTTAGATAAAATGCACAAAATGCACAGAAATCTTTATATGTAGAATTTGTTTTCCATACTCTGAACAAATACTTACTTTCCCGCTTCTTATTGTCATTGTCAGACATCTAGCGACTATAACCTACATAAGCAAAAATATTCTCCTGTGGGGTACTTTTTTTGTAACTCTCGGAGTATGTCTACATGCTGGACTGATGACACTGAGTACTGCATGCAACATTCAAAGAGCTGCAGCAAGAAAGATCTGAAGATGGCCTAGGCTGGAGTGCCTTATACTATCCACATCCTTACATATGAGTGGAGTCCAATGAAAACAGTAGGGGGAAGGTAAAGTTCTGTTGAGCTTCCTACAGGCTGGAATCTCAGATGTGATGACTGCAAAAGTAAATAAACAACAAACATTATCTGTTCTAAGGGGAAGATCTTTGGAGGTTTGGCTGGTCCATATTTTTTCAAACTTGGTAAGATAATGATATCCTTGCCTGAACTATAGGCTCCTGTATGAAAAATGTTGAGAAATTAAAAGGAGACTATCTTTAGACGTAAGTATCTTTTACTGACTTCCTGTGAGAGTCAGAGAATGAGAATCTGGCTGTGACATAGCAGAAATATTCTAGGATGCATGGAAGGATTGTTAAATTGCTATTCCTCTGTCAATTTCAAAAGAAACGGTGATTAAGTACAAGGGACAAGCGAGGATAAAGATGCACTTTACTGAGGCCTGTACCCTTGGGCCTTCATGGGACTGAAAATGTTACTAAGGCCTCAAACACTTTATCCACAAATTCTTTAAGTTATTAACTTTCCAAATGTTTCCATTTTTACAATGGTGCTGAGATTTTTGTTAAATGCCAGAAGACCTCTTAACAGAAAGGAAACAAGTCTCTTAAGTTAGGGACAAAAGTTTCTGATGCTCACTAAAGGGCCTGGGGTTTCTTGATCCACATAGCAAAGGTTTATTTTTAAAATGGACATAGTGCTGGCAAAACAACAGGGGATGATCTTCACTGAGAAAGAAGAAGCAGTTAAGGTAGTAATCTTTTGGTGGAACTTGTCTTCCACAGGCACAGTTATTGGTGATATTTTCTGAGGGATGCCATCAGCCTTGGAAAAAACTTCACAAGCATCACCTTTGAACACACTAAACTCATTCAAAAACCATAAAATCAATGAATTAAAATGAGAGCAGTCAAAAGGATAAAAAGAAAAATCCCACAATGCATACTTAACAATAAGGAAGCCACCTAAATGAGACAAACAGATTACTAATTGCCTTGATGTGGGGGAAAAAAAGGAAAAGGAAAAAGAAAAAAACTAACAAGTCCACAGCATACAAAGGAGACTAACCCTTGAACTGAAGCAACGGATGTCCAGCAGACATGTGGACATCTGTTTGTAGTCAATTCCCACCCATTAGGAATGACAGTGCAGTAGTGAACACTATCATGAAAAGCTTACATTTTGAAACTCAAACTAGATTTTGCCATTCTCAACACATAGTTCCTCATCTCGCCACAGTAATCACGAATAGCTATGATGATATTCTTCATCTGTTTTACCGTAAATGCTGGTCTTTCTCTCTCTGTGTCAAAAATCACTTCTCATTACTTCATTTCACAAGATTACTTAATCCTATGATTGCTTACTTTTCCCTGAGCCATCAGCCTACCTTGTTTTATTTGTTTTGAGAATGAAGGATTACTAGAACAAAAAGGCCTTTTGTCACCCATAACCTAGGAAGGTACTGCAAAAATAAGGAAGATGGGGAAACTGAGAGATGGCAGCAATAGATGAAGAAAATAAAAAGTGAAAGTAATGGGGCTTGTAATAACTAGAAGAAAACGCAGACAATTAAAAGCTAGCCAGTAGGTGCTGAGAGGGGAGACAAAATGATAACAGCATAAATGTGGAAATTTCTCAAGGGACAAGTGTTGGGAAGTGCACAGAGAGATGGAGCAAGAATTTAAAAATGAAGGTTAGTAAGGCACTAGAAATGACAGTCAAAGTCTTGTAGCCAAGGAGAAACATAGTGGTAGGTGTACTACAAAGAGCACTGCAAAATGGAAATGAGATGGTGGCTCAAAGTAAACTGAAAGACTGTGAACATAGGAAGGGAATGCATACATTGTGTCTGAATGTCCTAGAGAACTAGATCATAAACAAAGAAGGCTTTATGATCTAAGATAATTTATTTATTTATTTATTATTTATTTATTAGCAGTTGGTTTACCAGGATAGTCCATTGGGCCAATAAGAACCCGTTTTCAATGGAGTCCTGGGGAGAAAAGCTCCAAAACAAAGGTTACAAAAGAGATTACATCAGTTTACAATTTCAATCATTTGTAAGTGAAAGACAAAGCTTTAAAACATTGGTAAACAAAAAGATTACAGTAGTTTACAATTGTGGAAATTTGTGGGTTCAAGATAAAGCAAAGATTAAGCATTTACAAATGAAAATTTTTTTTTTTTTTTTTTTTTTTTAAATGTTAAGGTTACATTTTGTAGCAAAACAAATGGAAAACAGAGAGGAAAAAGTGAGTCAAAGGTGTGGAACCAGAGTAAGCAACAGGCTAAGCCAGTGAAAAGATAGCTTCTTACTGCCAGTCAGTACTGTATATGCAATAGTTTAAAAATTATAACAATGTTAAAATATGTGGCTGGTACTGGATTCATAAACAGCATCAGGAGGGGTGATATAATGATTTTCATTTTTAGGGAAGCAATTTATTCTGAGGTAACTAGAATCTTGAGATGTTAAGTGTCTCATGAGGATGCTGAGAGACACTGCATTCTAAGTCTGGCAAGAAAATATTCAGATACCTTCCTCAGACACTGTAAATTTCCTTTTTAACACCTTTATTGAATTATCACTTGTAACATACGCAAACTCACATTTACATAAAATGAATCAAATCACATCAACAAGTTCACATGAGACATGCGGGAATGGGCGTACCTTTGTTGAAGATTGTGCGTCAGGGCCGGCAACTCGGCATGTAAAAATCTACTGCCAATCATTAGTGGACCGGAGTTCCGCTGTGGCGACCCCTAACCAGGAAAAGCCGAAAGACACAACACAACATAGGATATATAACAATATATGTGATGTATAATCTAAGCAATATTACATAAATTATTCAATTTCTACCTTCTCTTAAACCTCATTCCTTCTCCAAAACATTATCTGCATCTATTATTACCACAATTTCCATTTTTCCTATGTCATTTACAGTGTCTGAGGAGCATATCTGAATATTTTCCTGCCATTCTTGGAATGCAGTCTCCTCCAGTATCCCCATGAGACATTTAACATCTCAAGATTCCAGTTATCTTAGAATTATGCTGCTTTACTGTACACTTCCCTAAAAATGAAAATCACTATATCACAACTTCTGATTGGCTCACTATTACACTGTCACAGATGCAGGTTGTCGAATGCGCCTTTGTCAAACTGAAAAGCGTGAAAAGGCAAAATAGCAAAACGGCTTTTCAGCAAATTCTTTCCCTAGGAAAGAATTTGTTTGGCTGGTTTCATTACTTTGCCTTTTTGGCACTGTATTGCAATCTCGTAGTTGGTATATTTAAGTAGGGTGTGTGTGGGGCGAAGCCCCCCCACATTATGTAATGTTTTACGTGGGGTTTTTTTTTTGTTTTGTTTTGGAACAGCGATTTTTTTCCTTGGGGAAAAAAAATTGCTGTTCTGAAGTTTCGACGTAATCTTTTGCTTACATGGGGTCGATTATGTGTCGTTCACTCTTCTGAGTATGTGATATCATAATATAGACCCTTCTGATGTTGTCTACGAATCCAATACCAGTAACTTGTCTTAATATTGTTATAATTTTTAAACTATTGCATACACAGTACTGACTGGCAGTAAAAAGCTGTCTTTTCACTGGTCTAACCTGTTGATTACTCTGTTTCCACACCTTTGACTCACTTTTTCCTCTCTGTCTTCCAAAATATTGTTATCTTGGATCATAAAGCCTTCTTTGTTTATACTCTAGTTCTCTAGGACATTCAGACACAATGTATGCATTCCCTTCCTATGTTCACAGTCTTTCAGTTTACTTTGAGCCACCATCTCATTTCCATTTGCAGTGCTCTTTGTAGTACACCTACCACTATGTTTCTCCTTGGCTACAAGACTTTGACTGTCATTTCTAGTGCCTTACTAACCTTAATTTTTAAATTCTTCGTCCATCTCTCTGTGTACCTCCCAACACTTCTCCTTTGAGAAATTTCCACATTTTTAAAGATCCCACATCTTGTTCATTTATCTATGTTACAATATTCACTACTTCATGTAGAGTTGGTTTAGATATTGATTTCCATTTTCAAGTAGTTGCCTTTTTAGAATTAAACTTAACAAGGCCTTACTGTGTGTGTAGGCAATTCAGATCCTGTATCCCAGCTCAAAAAATAATTTCCTTAGTAGCACTCATTTGCTCAACCAGTATACTGACAGAGTACTCTGTATGAAATTTATAAAGTCTGCCAGATCATTACAGTCCCAAAACATATGTTCCCAGTTACATCTTCCTTCCCCGTCACACCTCCATCCAACAGTAGCCATCTTGTTGTTGTCTTTCAGCTTTTTCCGGTTAGGGGTCACCACAGTGGAACTCCGGTCCACTACTGATTGGCAGTAGATTTTGAAGAACGCCAAGGTGCCAGCGCGATGTTCAACCTTCAAGGCGAAGGCACGCCCATTTACGCATGTCTTTCGAACGCCCACCCAACCGCGGGGAGGACATGCAGACTCCACACAGAAGGCACTCCCCGCACTCCAGCTGAGAATCGAACGGGAGAACCTCTTGCTGTGAGGCAACAATGCTACCACTGCACCATTGCGGATATCCAACACTAGCCATCTACCGGAGGAAAAACTTCCTTGGAGTCTGCTTGGGGTATAAAAGTATCTATGCAAAAATCCAAAATCTTCTAGATTTTGTTGCATACTTGGGAGCCATACATATGTCTTCCCATTGTTTCTTTGTGAATTGCATATGTTGGCTTACTGATTTTTTTAAACAAGAAACGTCTATTAAATCATCACTTATGAAAGAGCAATCATACATTTATATAAAAGAAAACAAACCATGCTAACATATTTTCAGTTGCAAACGTTATACATTACTTACAATATATCCACTCACTGTCTGTCAAGCATCACAAAGCTCATTCAATTCCTACCTTCCTTTAAAACTCATTCTTCCTCCAAAACATTATTCTGCATGTATTATTCACATAATTCACATTTTTCTATGTAATTGGCTCCTCCTCTTTCCTAAAGATCCCACTTCCAGTTATTTTATTTCCATTACTGCAATCACTACTACTAGGACAGTTGGTTTAGAATTCGATTTCCATTTTCTAGTAACTGCTTTTTTGGCAGCCACCAGAATTAAATCCAACAAGACCTTACTATATCTAGGCAATTCCAATTCTGTATCATAGTTCAAAAAATTATTTCCTTAGCTACAATTTGCTCACCCAGTATTTTCTGTTGGAGTAATCTGCAGGAAATTTTTAAAGTCTGCCAACTCAATACACTCCCAAAAAATATGTTCCCAATCACCTCTTTTCCCCATCACACCTGAGGAAAAATCCTTTGGAATCTATCTGAGGTATAAAAAGCCTAGGCAAACACTTTCATACAACGATTCTAAATCTTTAGACTCTGTTGCATATTTGGGAGCCATACATATATTCTCCCATTGTTTCCTTGTAAATTGCTTATGCAGTCTCTCTTCCTAATCCATTCTAATCTCCTCTGATTGATTACATAGTTATCATGCAATATTTTATATGCCCTAATTATTACCCTATTTTAACAGCAGCTTTTATTCTAGATTCTACTAAAACTCTACCAGTGCTGGTCTTTCGTTTAGGATCCCCTATTTCTTTCTCTTTGCCTGTACTCTGATATCAATCCTTGACAAGGAATGCAATGTCTAGCCTGCACTCCAAATTTTTTCTTGGCCTAGTCCCATTCTTCTTCCTTTCCCTCTCTAATTATTTGCTCCCCATACCGTGGTTCCTTTGCCTGTTTTCCCTAGTAAATTCTATCCCCCTCTTACTTATTTTCTTTTCTCTAAATGCAGTCATCCCTACTGGCAGAATCTCTTTTCTCCATCCCGTGTTAGCTTAGTTCTTAGAATACTTTCTGCTGCTTTATGAATATAATATTCTGTATGGTTATTGCTATTCTCCTGAAGGATCTCCATCCAAAATCCCACTCTCTCACTGTTTCTTGAGCCCCCCTTCATCATTATCCCTTTCCATTTTGAATTATAGCTTTCTGCTTGTGCTATGTATAGCAGCCTTAACTACTTAGCTCTCAAATACTCCTTCAAATCAGGTAATCCTAAAACACTTTTTTTCTAATGGAAGGATCAGCTTATCCCACTTGAATCTTGCCCTCTTCTTCTCCCAGATAAAATCATTCAACACTATTAATTGCTATCCACAATTTCTCTTCTGGTTGATAAAATTATGCCTGACTTGTGTATAAACTAAATGGTATCTTGCTATCCATATCTATAAAACAGAGCATCCAGTTTCTCAGTTTTTGTATTATCTTTTGTTTAGTCTCTTCCCACATATCCTTAGCTACCATAACCAAATCCTTTTTAATCCATAATGTTTTGCCTGCTTTCAAAGCCTTAGACCACTTAGTGAGTGCTGTCAAAAAGACAGCATAACACCTCTTACATTAGGGAAAGAAAGTCAGTGACAGACTAGCAGTACAGACAACAGGCATAAAGAAATCTGTTTTTAATTCTATCACTGTCATTGCTGACCAGTATTGAGAGGCTTTACTGCCTAGCACAATACCTGATCAAAACAGATTAAGCAGTGATGCTCAATTGTTGATTGGGTCTCAAGAGCTTAACTTCTTTTTTCTGCACTATCAGAGTGTAATCACTGTGCTCCATGCACTACAACGTCTTTAATGACTGATATAAATGTGTACATTTATATAATAATTCACCCATGCAAGTTTTTACTTCAGATGTAGTACATGCAGCCACAAATATTATATTACATCTACACAATAAAATACTGGGAAAGATGATCAAAGACAACTGTGTAGAAAATGCAGAAATCATTAAATATTGAATCCACTAGAAAAGCACATAATGTGCCATTATATATATATATATATATATATATATATATATATACACACACACACACACACATGCTGCAGGTGGATTGGACACTCTAAATTGGCCATAGGTGTGAGTATGTGTGCCTTCTGTGGAAGGTTGGGCACCGGGCTGGCAACTTGACATTGTAAAACTCCACTGCCAATCATGAGCAGACAGGTGATCCGCTGTGGTGACCCCTAACCAGGAAAAGCCGAAAGAAGAAGAAGATTATATATATATATATATATATATATATATATATATATATATATATATATATATATATATATACACACATACACACACATATACACACACACACACACATATATATATATATATATCTATATATATATATATATATATATATATATCATTACTTACTTTCTCATGGTTTAGTTTTGGAGACAAGCAATGTGTCAGATTAACTAGTATGATGACAAATATCCAGATTCCACTTTTCTTTTTTAATTATTTTTCTAGGGGGAGTCATTGTGACAATTCTGCATTTCCTAAATATGATGAACTAATTATGCTGACACTTGCCCAAACCTGTAATTAGTACAGTTCTTCAGATCCAACCTTTTTAACCCCTGTGAATGGGATGAATTAATCTGCAAATGTAGGTCGCCATGGTAGCAAGAGACAAACTAAAGAATGCAGCTGCTGCAAAATGGCATTAAATTAATTCCCAGGTTTATTAAATGTTCCATGTTTTCCCTGCAAATTATTTCATAAGCTGTAGAAATGAAGGGAAAACACACTGACTATGAAACTGATCCACTTGTATAGGAAGTCATCCTACTTCTGGTAACATCAGAATTTACCTGCAAGATGCAGAATTTAACCACAGATGGCAGAATGACCAGAACGGCTCCAGTAACCAAAGCACAAAATAACAGGGCAGTAATCTCCACACGAGTTCTGAAGTAATTTCTAAGTAGCTCTCCTCTGATTACATTATGGTCTCTATCCACTTAGACTGCTGGCTTCACAAACACAACTTTGTCAAAGTGGTAACAAACAAAAAACTCTTACTACATTTACAAATGTTTATACCTACAGATCGTAGCTCTCAACTTCTTGGATCAAGAATCAGAGACAAAGCCAAAAAATAATGGAGGGGAGACAAGGGTTCCAAATCAGGGATGAATTTAGATATTATTACAACTAATTTAAAAACTTAATAGAATAACAGGTTTTGCATCAACATCCATTTGCTGAATAATAAAATGTATAAAACTAATGTGTGGCATTATTGACTGACTAATTCTCGATGATTTACCAGAAAATTAAAAACTTTATGACAGAAAAAATATGAGACAAAAAATAGGGATGTTCTGCAAAACCAAGGATAGATAGGAAGTATGCTACAGAGTTGTCATATGGAATGAGGCTGTAAACTGATCCAAGAAATGTATGTTATACAGCATGTGACATTCAACAGCGAATCTACAGAACTGTGTACCTTTTTCCTCTGGTAGATATCTAAAATCCATGGGTTCGCTGACCTCCTGGTCTGATGGTCTCCGAAGTTGCATTTGCACTGTCACTGCTACCGCAATGTTGGGACTGAAGTATGCCGGGGTCCTGAATACTATAGCAACTTGTCGATGGACATCAGCTTGGGAAAATGAACCTTTAGCTTCCCAAGTATCTGTAAAGAAGCGAACTTCAATGTCATCTGGTAAAAGAAAATAAAACAGGATCTCAAAGTCTGAACTAATGACTGACTGAATAAAAGGCACAAAATAAACTCCTGCTACCTACAGCAGTTTTAGACAAATGTCAGATCAAGCAAAAAAGAAGTACTCATCATAATGTTCCATGTGTGTTGTCCATCTTCACCTTCATTCTTACCAGGATGGGTTCAAATTCGACACTCGGAATCCGACTCGACCTTTACACCCAACTCGAGGTCTTATACTAGCTCATGGTTAAACCCTATCCCAGCATACACCATCCCCAGATAAGAGTAATAAAGATAAAAGGTAGCTTAAAATTCAGAGTGCAATAAAGAAGGCCAGAGAATAATGATATCCAATTGTACCAACTCAGTCTTCCAGGAGTAGAAATGTCAGGGCGAAGGAGGATGGGATGTAAGAACTAAAGCAAAGATGGACAACACACATGGAACGTTATGGTGAGTACATAACATCTTTATGTGTTGTTGCCCTATCTCGCCTTCATTCTTGCCAGGATGGGACAGCATGCCTAGCATCATATTTCTTGGGTGGCTCAAGGGAGAATATTCTTCAGAATCATGGAAACAAAGGAGGCCCTGTTCCTGGAGGCCAAATCAACTTTGTAATGAGTGATAAAGGTATGTAGTCTTGCCCATGTTGCTGCAGCATAAATGGTATCAATTGGTAGTCTAGCCAGAAAGGCGGAAGAGTTTGCTATGGCTCTTGTAGAGTGGGCTTTAACTGTATGGGGGAGATTGCTGTTTTGAGATTTATAAATGAAGGTTATACAATCTGAAAGCAATTTCGATAGTGTTACTTTAGAGACTGAAGTACCTTTCTTTGATTCCGAAAAAGATATAAATAGCTGGTCAGAATTTCTGAAGCTCTTAGTCCTGTGCAAGTAGAAACGCAATTGTCTGTGCACATAACATGTATTCCACCCTATTCCCATAATTTGGATAAGACTGGTAGCTCTATCGATTAATTCAAATTTGACTCTGAACATACTTTTGGCAAGAAGGAAGGGTTTGTTCGTTAGGATATCCTGTCTCTGTGGAAAAGCAAGTAGGGGGGCTTTATTGACAAGGCTTGCACTCTGACACCCTCCTAGCAGATGGAAACTATTCTCTTGATAGCAATTACATGTCAAAAACTTGAGTTTGCAAGATGATGCTGGCTCAAATGGGGGGGGGGATTAAACGAGACAGGACAAAATTTAAGTCCTATGGTGCTTGGGGAGTCTCCGATAGGTGGAAGTAATAACAAAGTACCTTTAAGAAATGCTTTGCATAGCTTATGAGACAACGCTGAGGCCAGATTCACCTGTATGAAAAGTAGATATCGCTAACTGAACTCTAATGGTAGCTGCATCTGCACTGTCGCTGAATAATTTTGATAGGAATTCTAGAATGGAATTTACTGGGGCAATAACAGGATCAATATGGTTACGGGAAGCCCATTATGAAAATATTTTCCATTTGCTTCTATATATCTTTCTCACAGAAACCTTGTGAGAAAAAATCAAGATGTGCTTAACTGATGAAGAGAGGTTAGGAAACCTGGCTATGTTCGGAATCGGAGCAGCCAAGCTGCCAACTTGAGGGTCTGAAGGGAAGGATGGAGTGTTTCTGACGCATGAATCAAAAGGTCTGGAACTGGGTCCAGAATCCAAGGCTCCTCCCGAAGATGAGGCCAAAGGAAGGAGAACCAGATTTGATGAGGCCAGTGTATGGGGCGACAAGTATCAAGTCCCTTCCCAAGTAACCGGCTTTCTGAAGAACTTTGGGTATTAATGAGAAGGATGGAAAAGCATAAAGGAGACCGGAGGGCCAATCATGTACAAGTGCATCCCTTGGTGACTCCCCCGGAGGGGGGATAAATGCAAAGCAGTTGCTGCATTTGGCGTTCATGGATATCGCAAAAAGGTCGCAGCAAGGCTGGCTCCATTTGTGGAAAATCCTTTCCGCTACTTCCTGTTTTAGGGACCACTCGTGCGGCATCAGAATCACTCTGCTGAGTCTGTATGCTATCTCTTTGGATTTCCCAGGGATGTGTGTTGCTATCAGAAAGCGTTGGGAGGAGGTCGCCCACTGCCATACTCTCATGGCCTCCCACCAAAGGGGGTAAGATCTGGTTCCTCCTTGTTTATGTACCATACAACTGACATGTTGTCTTGTCTGTATTGCAATAGTTCACAGTGGAAGAGAGTCCTGGAATGCCTGCAAAGCCAGAAGCACCACTCTCATTTCTAGGACACTAATGCGCAAATGGGCCTCGTGATCTTGCCAGGTGCCTTGGACCGTCTTTCCCAGATAATGCCCACCGCCATCTGAGAGGCATCCATGGTCATTGCAGCCAGTGGTTGGGGAAGTACAAATGGTCGGCCTAGTGTCACATGAGTGGAGTGGAGCCACCAATGAAGGTCTTTTTTGCAAGATTCTGTTATTTTGTGGGACATCTGTAATTCGTGCATCGACCACTGAGTGGACAGTAGCTAATGGACAATTCTCATGTGTAACTGCGCTAATGGGATCACAGTTATTGCTATTACCATGGTCTCCAAAACATTTAGGACTATCTTCGCTTGTGCTTTTTTCTTTGTGAGAAGATTTTGAACCTGACGTTGTAGAAATTGAACCCTTTCTGGAGGAAGTTTGGCCATCATACTTGTATACAATTCTGCCCCTGTAAATACTACATGCTGAGAAGGCAGCAAGGCATATTTCTCGTAGTTTACTGTGATTCCTAGGTGAGAGCAGAGCTGCAAGGTAGTGTCTCTTGCTTTTATTAGTAGATGCTCGGTGGTGGCAGTTAGGAGCCAGTAGTCTAACTATGGAAACTCCTGGAATCCTAGGCGCCTCATGTGAGCCGCAACTACTGCCATACATTAGGTGAACACCCTGGGGGATGTAGTGAGGCCAAAGGGCAGAGCTCAAAACTGGTAGTGGCTGGCTCCCAGCCGAAAGTGCAGGTGTCTCCTGGATCGCCTATCCACTCTTATGTGGTAGTACACATTCCTGGAGTTCTATCGAGCACATCCAATTGTCTTGTCCCAAAAAAGAGAGTATTGACTACAATGTCACCATCCGGAACTTGGACTTTCTTACTGATTTGTTTAGATTGTTGAGATCCAGAATTGGTCTCCAATCCCTTGTTTTCTTTGGAACTAAAAATAATCTTGAGTAAGTTCTGGATCCTGTTTGGACTACGGGGACTGTTTGCATGACTCTTTTGTCCAGCAACTTTTGAATTTCTAACGTTGCCTGTTCCCTTTGACTGGGTGGAACATCTGGGATCTTTTTTATGTTTGGAACGGGGAAGGAAAACATACCTCCCAACTATACCGAATTACTCGGTTTTTACCGAGTTTTGGGATCCAAATGAAGGGGTGCTACGATTCCTGAGTGGCACTCTTTCATTTCTGATTTTTTTGCTTTTTTTTGAATTATCGAGCTATTGTAGCTGACGTCATCACACACGTGATGACGTCAGCTTGACAGGGCTACCAGCCAGTCGGAATTGAGCTCAAGGAGCTCACATCATGATTTCCATCTCTGGCTGTGAGCGGGAATGTGTAAATGGCAAGATACAGACAACAGTAGCATTAATTGCGGGAATGGCAGGCAACAGCAACATTGCGAGTAAACGGATTACACTAATGCTCGTTTTCATTCAGCAGCAGCATTGCGAGTAAACGGATACACTAATGCTCATTTTCGTTCGTGAATTAGGCAGCAGCAGCACTAAATCGTTCATTAGGTAAGGAAACGTGTGTGTGTGTGTGTGTGTGTGTGTGTGTGTGTGTGTGTGTGTGTGTGTGAGGATTCTATCTGTTTACTATCAGGGTAAACCAGCTAGCTCAAGTGGCTCTAGTAGTGCTGTCTTTTTTAAGTGGCTTGCATAGAGTCCCAGTTTGCAAATAGATTCAGTGGGAATTGGTGATGCTGATCAATTGCTTATAGCCTTAACTGTCTGAACTACCAGATAGCTGGAATAAAAATGTCAGCTTGTGATCTTTTTTCCACAGAGACAAAAGTCTGTGTATTTTATTTTGTACAGTTCAGCTTCTCCAAGTTGTGATATTTGTAATCCTTTTTTGTTGGAGCTCATACCTTAAAAACACTACTCTCAAGCATAGCTTTGTTTGGCTAGTTAACAATAACTATCTGGACTACTGAGTGGGTGCAAAGAACTAGCATGGAAAAACAACATGAAAAGTCTTTAAACAGGTGCATAACTTAAGAATTCTACCTGGCTGAATGAGAATACACACCCATGGTCTTAGCAAACCTGAACAGCAAATGGCATTTTAAGAATGCTGCCTTTGCCTGTAGTAGCACAAACAATCATACCTATTTAAAACCTTGTTGTTGCCCAAAAATATTTTTTATCTTGGTGGCAAAGTTTTGTTTTTCAAATCTGTTGCAGTAGTTTAGTCTCGAGTAAGTGAAAAAAAATCACATAATAAAATTATAGTTTAGTAAGATTATTATGATTAAATCATCTTGATTTTTGGGTTGAAACAACTCCAAAAAAATGTTGATTTTTTTTTTTAATGATAAATATTACAGAGTGCATGATGCAATCAAAGGTCTGGAAGCTAAATAAATATCCATGGAGTGCTATAGCAGCAAGAAACATCAATGGTTGGTGAGCTCTAAAATCAGCAGCTTTAGGTCTTTGAGAAGGTTTATGAACTAAATGTTATTTCCTTTATTCAGAAGAGTTCATTTTCCTTTAGCATTTTAGTGAAAGATTAAATGCTAACCTGAATTAAAATATTGTACTGAATATTTATGTTATTTATCATGTCACTGAGCAAGTAAACAATTTTTTTGGAAACTGAAGAGTTTGAAGTGTCAATCTTTTGCAAATTTGTTTTGAACCTTAAATGCATGCATGTGTGTGTGGTCAGTTCATTGACCTGTGCTTTTCAAGAGAGGATTATTATTTTTTTCACATTCCAAACTGGGAAAGTTGATTTGAAATTCAGATGTGAAAAATGCAAGTCTTCTCCTTTATTCTTTTCTGTATGTGACAGTGTGAAAAATAGCTGGGGCAAGGGTCAGTCACCCTTCTTCATTTTTTTTTTCTTGACATACAGAGCTAGCACAAGCAAGTGGATTGCACTAGCAGAAGGGTAGTTTTCATCTAAGAACAGTTCTAAATAACCATTTATTGCTGAAGGAAAACTGACAATATGGTAACCCTGTGGTAGATGAACAAATGAAATAGGAAGGTATGCATACAGAGTAGGGTGGCTTTTACTTTATCAGATGATTAACAGATGCTAAGAGCTAGTGCATGATATACTGAACAGTTCTGTAAATGTAATCTGAGTGAGAGTGATGGTGAGATGTGAGAACAGAATTTGTATTCCCCCATTATTGGCTTTGTTGCTTGTCCAGGTTTTTTGTGCTAAGAGGCTGACAGCTATGGTGAGAAGTGAGAACTGAATTCACTAAATGATAGCCATTAAGTTTCAGTCTTCCTGTTTTTCAAACTGGTGGCAAAATAGCCAGGTAATGGGACATTGGAATGGCTGCAGGGGGACTCTGGTGCCATATTTTGGTTGTCTGTTCTTCAGTTTGCATTTAAAAGTCGGTATCCCACAATTCCATCGGAGTGGGTGGGGTTACACAATTATGCATGCAAATTACATGTTAATCAGTATACAGATTTGTACCTATTTTTCATGGGCCTTGTCCAGATTTTTAATGTTTCCAGATTGAGAGGTATGAAGGAAAAGGGTATGGAGGAACCGCTGGATATGATGCTTTGTACCCACTTGTCTTTTATTATTTGTAGCCAGGCTTGGGGGTACAAAGATAAGCGCTCCCCCCCCCCCGACTGCCTCCAGAAATGGACAGACGGGCCTCCCTTCAGGAGTGCTGAAACAGCTTATCAAACAAAGATTCTCTGTTGCCCTGATTCTGTGGACCCCCTCTGCCGTGTGATCGATGTCTTCCATTACTATTTCCCCCTCTGCTCCTGGGGGAGGATTCACCACGTGTATCCTGGAAAGATCTCTGGGATTTTCAGAACCACATTTTGCCACTACCTTTCTGACCTTTGCGATAAGGTCTGGTAGGCATGGAAAAACTGATTCCTATGGCAGACAGAGTCTTTCCTTCTTGCTCACACCTGGGTAGTGTGTCCTTGAATTTGGGCCCGAACAGAGATGAGCCATCAAACAGGGCGTTCACAAAGGAAGATTTAAAGGGCTCCGCAAAGTCACACAAGCACATCCAAGAATGCCTCCTTAGGGAACTTCCTGAACCTGCTGCTCTACTCACTCCATCCGCTGCATAAGAAATGTCATGGAGGAGTTGACAACTGAATTTAAGGTAGAAAGCAGAGAAGCAACTTTCTCCGGAACCCCTTCAGCTACTGAATCTTGGAGAGCATCTCCTAACCCCTTCAGGAGATCTCTCTGCAATCTAGTAAAATGGGTCAGGTAAATTCAGTGATCTGACAGCAAATGTCAATGAAGAAAAAAATGCTCTTTCCACATCTGTCCATTGTACGAGGCTCCTTTTTCGGTTGATGGACAGAAGAAGATATCTCTGAGAGTTCCTTCTTGGTGGCTGCCACCACCACCATAGCATCTACTGGGACTCCCTTAGTCAAAAAGATTTTGTCCAAAGGGAACGTGATGAACTTATCTGGCCTCCGAGGAACAGGTTCCACTGAATCTGGAGGCTCCCACACTATCCAAGAAACTAGATCCAGAAGTTCGTCGAAAGGTAGAGACACCCAAGTGGAGGAACGGTGAGATCCAAAGGCCTTCAGGTACACGGACTCCTCTGCTGAAGGGTTGGTGGACTTCCAGCTGCCTCTCTGCTTAAGTATTTCTAAGATGTCTCCAAAGGAGACATCATCAGGAGGTGACCATGGGGACCCCTTAGCTTCATTGAGGTTTGCATCAGAAGTGATGAACTCCTCTGGGGAGAATAAATGCTTCCTCTTACATAACCTCTTCCAAGGGACTTCTTCAGAGGGGTACTCTGGAGAGGTTTCAGAAGAGTGAGGGGTACCCTGTGGGGCATCCTGAGGCCTAGGATCTCTGCGTCCCTGAGGATGCAAGGGTATAGAGGCAGACACCGGTGCTTTTGGAGGAAGAACATCCGGAGATGACAATGGAACTACCTGTGGAGACAGTACTCTCCTCATCACCTCAAATGCCCCCCACCCCTGATCCAAGGAAATCCTTGGATCCGAAGAAGTCGAAGGAACCCCCGATATCAAGGACGAATACCCCGAGACTGAGGTAGGAGCCAAGCTCATCCGAGCCGATGGCCTGAGAGGCAAAGTTGGATGCGACAGCTGTCCAAACCGACTCACCTCCCCGGACCCAAATGGAGAGCGTCAGTTCCTAAACTCCTCGAGCTCTGATGGAGCTGAGGACATCAGAGCAATGGTTGTATCCCGAAGATCCTGCAACGGGTCATGGGGTCCGATGGTTCCACTAGTAACAACTTGGGACATTCCGACTTCAAAGTCCGAGGCTGGATCGAAGGAGAAATCTGAGCAGTTGGGGATGATGTGGTTGGATCAGATAACAGCTTGGCCAGTGTCAGTGTCCTTAAAAGCCTCTGTATGACTCGATCCACGTCATTGCTGGATAGGCTCTTGGAAGACTGACTGGAGGGGGCTGGAGACTTGGAAGGTTGAAGAATAGGAAATCTTAGAGTAAGGGAGAATGGCTCCAAAACAGGGAACCGGCTCCACAACTCAAACTCTACCGGCACTGAGACTGATGGTGCCGGAGCTGTGGATTTTTCAGATCTGACAGGCTTAGGATCCAGTGTCAAGACTTTGGCAATCTTTTTTGATGGCTCCGATGGAGCACTTGAAGAACAAGATCTCTTCCCAGACTTGTCCAATTTTGAAGAAGATGACTTGTCTGACTTTGATAAACCCGGGCCTTCTTATATTGCTTCTGAGAAAGGTTTTATTTTTTAAGAGACCTCTCAATATCAATTTGTTCTTCCTCTCCAGGATAGGAGAACCCTGTGATTAAAGGAATGACAAATGGAACAGGACTCCTGGAGCTGGACAGCTCCTAAGTAATAGATACAAATTGTGTGTCTATCAGTTAGGGACATTTTCTGTCCACATTTCTCGCATTTTTTGAAACCAGAAGGTTTTGAATCTTTAGAAGACATACTGAAAAAGAGTAGTAACAAGGGAAGCTAGAGAAAAGATTTTGTTTATATTAACAACAACAACAATAAGCTAACAGGATAAGTTAACTATCAAAAAGGGGATAAAGAAAATGAAAAGGAGGCACAGCCCTCTAACTTAAACGGGCTATGCCCGGGAGAGAGAAAGGAAAGCGGTAGCCCTCTAACTTAGACAAGCTACGGGTAAGGCAGCTCTCTAACTTAAATGAACTGACCTTAACAATTTCTACAGGAGAAAAAGAAGATAATGAATAGCTCTCTAACTTAAATGGACTATAGAGAGACCTAAAAAAGAAGCCGGGATAGGGACAATAAGGCCTAAGTGGAAGACGGCCTACAGCAGAAAAAACAGCAGAATAAAGCGGAAACAATTAACTAGCAGAAGAAACTAGTTCTCAAATTTAATAATATAACAAGAAAATGAAAATTCCAACAATAATGATATAAACAGAATATACTTAGCCAAAGCCAGTAGAACGAGCACCTGACCTTGTTTAGCGGCAAATGAGATCTGGCGATGGAGCAAGCTGGGATAGGGTTTAGCCAAGGGCTAGTTGAAGACCTCGAGCTTGAGTGTAAAGGCAGAGTCGGATCCAAGGATCCGATCAGAACCTATCCTGGTAAGAATGAAGGCGAGATAGGACAACAACACAGCTAGTCTTTGTGCTGTGCAGAAGTTAATAACAACATTTTTCTTATTATTAAGATCTTTATGCTAATGAACAGAAACAATACTTCAAAAATACAAAATGAGCAAACAAACATTAATTAGAAGTTATGTACCTACCATAACGTTCCATGTTAGTTGTCTTCTCTCGCCTTCTTTCTTGCTGGATGGGTTCTGAGCCGATCCTCGGCTCCGACTCGGCACTTGCTAAGCTCAAGAGTCACTTTTACCAGCTCGAGGCAGCCCCATATCCCATGATGCAAGGCGGTAAATACCCAGATCTTGTTTGGTACCTAGAGGGACAACTGCCTAGCATAAAAACTTTCCACTAAGGAAAGAAGAGCAACTAGCCTAAAGGTCTGTAAGGGGAAACCAGATAACTAAAACTAGAACTAACTGGTGCCCAAAATCTTCCAGAGACAAGGGAGATCAAGGTCTGTCCAGGCAAGGGGGACAGGAGGGAGGGTCGCAAGAAAGAAGGCGAGAGAAGACAACTAACATGGAACGTTATGGTAGGTACATAACTTCTAAATGTTAAGTTGTCAATCTCGCCTTCATTCTTGCTGGATAGGACCGCGTCCCTAGCACCTCTATCCTGGGTGGCTCAATGGAACAGACTCTTGAGAACCGTGGAACCAAAACTGGCCCTACTCCTGGAGGCTAAATCCAATTTGTAATGAGAAATAAAGGTATGAGGAGTGGCCCAAGTGGTTGCTGCACAAATAGTATCTAAGGGTAGCCTAGCCTGAAAAGCTGTAGAAGTGGCTAGACCTCTAGTGGAATGTGCCTTTGGTTTTGAGCACAGTTGTTTGCCCCTAAGTTGATAAATGTCAGAAATGGTGGAAGATAGCCATCTAGATAAGGTCACTTTGGAAACAGGGTGGCCTTTCTTATTTTCAGCATAAGAAAGAAAAAGCTGATCAGACTTCCTGAATTGCTTTGTTCTGTCCAAATAATATCTGAGTTGGTGGTGACCATCTAGATAATGCAATTTTTGTTCCGATCTGTTGGAATAATTAGGAAAAAATACAGGGGGATCAATTGGTTTAAATTTGTTTTTGATGCAACCTTGGGCAAAAAGGATGGATTAGTTCTCAAGGATACTCTGTCCTTGTGGAAGACCAAATATGGGAGATGAACAGAGAGGGCATGAAGTTCTGACACTCTCCTAGCCGAGGTAATAGCGACAAGGAAGAGTGTCTTCCACGAAAGAAACTTTAGTGAACATGAAGCAGCTGGCTCGAAAGGAGGAAGAATTAAGGATGTCAGCACTAGATTTAGGTCCCATTGTGGAGGAGGACTCCTGACAGGAGGTCTCAGGAGAAAAATTCCTTTCAAAAAAGCTTTACAAAGCTTGTGGGACATAATGCTGTGATATGCAAATCCGACATGAAAGTTCGAGATTGCAGCCAACTGAACTTTGACCGTGGAAGATGAAGAACCCGAGTGAAAGATTTCCGCTAGAAAATCCAAAACTGCATGAACAGGGGCAGTAAAGGGATCTATGTTCCTCGATTTCGCCCAAAGGGAGAAACGTTTCCACTTGCTAGAGTAAATCCTTCTAGTAGAGGATTTAAGGGAAGCTACTATGATATCTCTAATGGGGTTAGAGATCATAGGAAGCCTGGCTAAGGAAGAAAGTGGAGCAAACAAGCTGTGAGGTTGAGAGAAGGGATGGACCGATGCAGCTGACCCGATTGGTGGATCAGAAGATCTGGCACTGGGTCCAGATGCCACGGCTGCACCAAAAGATGACGAAGGAACGGAAACCAAATTTGTCGTGGCCAATACGGGGCAATGAGAATCATTTTGGCTCTCAAACCGGTAGCTTTCTGGAGTACCTGTGGTATCAATGGAAGGGGAGGAAAGGCATAAAGAAGTCCCTGGGGCCAATCTTGGGTAAGAGCGTCTCTGGGGTGATGGCCCGGAAGTGGGAAGAGAGAGAAGAAGACTGGGCATTTGCTGTTTTGGGGAGTAGCAAAAAGATCGCAACATGGGCGGCCCCACTTCTGAAAAATCTCCTCCACTATAGATTGCTTGAGAGACCACTCGTGAGGCATGAGTATAGCTCTGCTCAATCTGTCCGCTAAAATGTTGGTTTTCCCAGGGATATGCGTTGCTACCAGAAACCGATGAGAGGAGATCGCCCATTGTCAAAGTCTGAGAGCCTCTCGACACAAGGGATAGGACTTGGTTCCACCCTGCTTGTTGATGTACCATACTACGGACATGTTGTCCGTGTGAACTGCAATCGTTCCTCAGGGAAGAAAGTCGTTGAGGGCTTGCAACGTTAAAAGCACTGCTCTCATCTCTAGGACATTTATGTGCAGGTGGTATTCGAACGGTTGCCACGTCCCATGAACCATCCTGCCCTGATAATGACCCCCCCACCCGATCAGGGAGGCGTTCGTAGTGACTGTGGCTACCGGGGCCGGGAAAACAAAGGGTCTGCCCTGATGGACTTGGGGGAGAAGAAATCCACCAGGATAGATGGTTTTTGCAAGTTTGTGTCACCAGGATCTGGTGACGCATGGGAAGCTGTTGGTAGGACCATTGTGTGAACAACATCCATTGAAGGAGACGCATGTAAAAATGGGCCAAAGGAAGAAGAGTAATGGCAGCTGCCATGAGGCCCAATACTTTCAGGACCAGTCTGGCATGCACCTTTTTGCTGGCAAGGATGATCCGCACGTGGTTTTGGATATCTAGAATTCTCTGGCTTGTTAGGTTTGCTGACATCCGAGCAGTGTCTAAATTTGCGCCTATAAAAGTAATAGATTGGCAGGGCAATAAGGAGGATTTTTTATAGTTGACCAAAATTCCTAACTGAGTGCAGAGATTTAGGGTGTAATCTCTGGCTTGGAGAAGTTGATGCCTGGTGGTGGCTGAGAGGAGCCAGTCGTCGAGATACGGAAACACCTGGAATCCTTGACGTCTCAGGAGAGCTGTGACCACTGCCATGCATTTGGTGAACACTCTGGAGGCTGTAGTGAGACCAAAGGGCAGGGCTCTGAATTGAAAATGACTGGACCCCAGCCGAAAGCAGAGAAACCTTCTGGAGCGTCTGTGGATTTTTATGTGATAGTACGCATCCTGAAGGTCTATTGAGCACATCCAGTTGTCTTTGCCTAAGAAGGGCAAAATCGATTGAAGTGTCACCATCCGAAATCTTGTCTTTTTCACCAACTTGTTGAGTCTGCTGAGGTCCAATATTGGTCTCCAATCTCCCGTCTTTTTGGGAACCAAAAAGAACCTTGAGTAGATTCCGAGCTCTGAATGGTCTGTTGGAACTGGCTGAATGGCCCTTTTTTGTAGAAGCTTTGATACTTCTAATTTTGCAATTTCCCTTAGACCGGGTGGAACGTCTGGAAGGGAATTTTTGTGAGGGAAGGGACTTTCCTCGAAAGGAATCTTGTAACCCTCGGATATGATCGACTGTACCCATTTGTCTTGCAAAAGGGAAAGCCAGGCTTCTGGGTACAGCGATAATCTTCCCCCGACTGCCTCCAAGGATGGAGTCGGGCAACACCTCAGGGATGCTGGAAGGGCTTGTCAGAGAGGGGCTCTCTGCTGCCCTGGTTCTGCGGCCCCCCTCTGCCCCTAGGGCGGCGTCTATTGTTATTACCCCCTCTGCCTCTAGGGGTAAACTGACCACGTGTGTCCGGCGTGACTCCCTGAGATTTTCGGAACCACATCTTTCCCCCCTTCTGTCCTTTGGGGTAAGGCCTAGAAGGGGTGGAAAAGCGGACTCCTACGGCAGAAAGAGTCTTGCCGTCTTGCTCACACCTGGTCAACGTATCCTTCACCTGAGGACCAAACAATGTCGACCCATCAAAGGGAGAGTTTGTGAAGGACACCTTAAAGGGGTCTGCAAAATTACAGAGCCGCATCCAGGACTGACGTCTGAGAGCCACTCCTGTCCCTGCAGCTCTACTCGCTCCATCTGCTGCATAAGAAATTAGCCGCATGGAGGAGTTGGTTATGGAGTTAAGGATTCCTAGCTGAGAAGCAATCTTCTCCTGAGCTCCTGCAGCTGAAGGATCCTGTACTACTTCACCTAATTCTTTAAGGATGTCCCTTTGAAGTCTGGTGAAGTGACATAAATAATTCAGCGAACGCATGGCAAAGGTCGCTGAGGAAAACATCCGCTTACCATACCTGTCCATGGTCCTAGAATCCTTGTTAGGAGGATGGACTGGTACGGAAGGATCTGCAAGTTCCTTCTTGGCGGCCGCCACCACCATGGCATCAACAGGGACACCTTTTGTAAGGAATTGTTTCTCGGAAGGGGCTGTAATAAATTTAGAAGGCCTCCTGGGAACTGGTTCCACGGAATCAGGAGATGTCCACGCCTTCCGAGCTATCACCTCCATGAGGGGGTCGAAAGGCGGAGACACCCAGGAGGTGGAGGGTCGAGATCCAAAAGCCTCTAGGTATACCGACTCATCCTCGGAGGGATTAATGGAGGGCCAGTTTCCCCTCTGTTTTAGGAGTTCTAGGATGTCTGAAAAAGAGACATCCTCAGAGGGGGATCTTGGGGACCCCTCCGACTCATCCAAGTCGGTGTCTGAAGTGATAGACTCAGGGGAGTCTAGGTGCTTCCTCTTACAGGTCCTCTTACGCGGAGGATCTCCTGACGGATCAGGAGAATCCTCGGAAGAGGGGGTTCTTCCCAGTGGGGAAAACTGAGGCGATGGATCTCTCGGTCCGGGTGCAAGAGAGTGGGAAGAGACATCTACAGGCACCATAGAGGGAGGAGCTAAGGGAATAGACTGCTGACTGAGCCCGGGGGCCAACACACTCCTCATCACCTCGAAGACTCCCCTCCCAGGGAGATCTGAGAGACCCCGCTCCGAAGAAACGGGGGCTCCCGGGCCCACCGAAAGGGAAGGCTCCGAGGCAGATGTTGGAGCCGAGCTCACCAAGGCCGAAGCCCCGAGGGGGAGAGCAGGGTCAGACAAGGGTCCGATGCCACTCGCCCCCTCGGAGCAGACCAGGGAAGCCCGACCGCCGGATCCCTCCAAGGAAGGTCTCAAGGAGGAGATAAGAGTAGAAGCTGAAGGGGCAGAAAGGGGTGGTATCTGCCCCGCAGCCACAGCAGTGACTATTCCAACAGACTCCAGCTCCGAGCTCTGGAGGAGAGTCGAAGGAGGAATTTGAAGAGGGTGTGGACTAGTAGTTGTCTGTTGAGATGGACTATGAAGCATCTGGGCTAGTGCCTGTGATTTTAATAATCTGCTTACCACTCTCTCCAAATCATGGTCTGAGAGCCTGGAAGACCTAGATGACCGGCTCCGATGGCTCCGTTCCGAAAGAAGAGGGGAGGTCGGAGCCGAAAGTATAGGCTCCAAAGAGGGATACCTGGATCTCTTCCTCGAAGCAATCGGAGCCAATGAACCCTCGGTTCAAGCAGGAGCCAACAACTTATCTGCTCTACGCCTGGTCAAAGATGTGTCGGCTCCAGCCGGAGCCGACACAGGCAAGGAAATAATGGTATCGGAGCCGGTCGGCGCCGATACCGAACTCTTAGATACATGGTGGTCGAAGCCAGTCGGAGCCGACACCAATGTATCAGTCAAAGTATCGGCACCGATAGCCATCGGTGCCGAAGATTTAGTCAGAAAGACATCGGCTCCAGCCAGAGCCGATCTTGACTCCAAAGGAGTCGGAGCCATGGCCGGAGGCTTAGAAACAGAAGCCTGGGCCTTGGAGGTCTTAGAGGGCTGACCCGAAGCAGACTTGGCCGGGGAGCCCTCTGGTTTAAGTAGTCCTCTTAAAATTAATTTATTTCTCCTTTCCTGCAGGACTCTCTGGCTGAAAGAATGACAAATAGCACAGGAGTCCTGCATGTGGAGAGGTCCCAGGCAATAGATACAAGAAGTGTGACCGTCTGTCAGAGACATCTTCTGACAGCGCGAGTCACACTTCTTGAAGCCTGAGACCCTCGGTTCTTTGGACATAGCGAGAACAACACAAACACACTACTCACACAGTCCCAGATTCAGAAAAATTAACTTAAAAAGGGAGAAAATTAAACTCACACACATGCCCTGACAGGAAGGGATGGGAGAGGATTGAAGGCCCAACAAGAAAAACAACTAGGGAAACAGTAACTAGGAGCTAGAGACCCTAAAACTATCTAAAAGTGACAAATACTCTAAAAAATGTGAGAAAAAGAGGGATGGGGTGACTAATATTTGAATAACAAATTACTTACCAGTGAAGCGGCAAACGAGATCTAGGTATTTACCGCCTTGCATCATGGGATATGGGGCTGCCTCAAGCTGGTAAAAGTGACTCTCGAGCTTAGCAAGTGCCGAGTTGGAGCCGAGGATCGGCTCCGAACCCATCCAGCAAGAATGAAGGCGAGATTGACAACTTAACATATTACAGTTAAAATTTCAGTTGAACATATTACAATTTAAGCTAACATTACATACTTACCAAAGCCTAAAGAAACATTTAGTTGGTGTTAACCCGCTGTGCTTGGGCTTGCTCCGCTCCCCTCCCTGCCCCTATTCCCACCCGCCCCCACTACTTCTACTTTTATTCTAACCCCTAATCACCTGACCAGTAGTCCAACCCCTAATTCCCTAACAACTAGCCCAACCCACTCATCCTACCTCCCCCCACCCCCCAATCCAATTACATCCCACACTGATCCCACTCCCAAAACACATTCCCAGGCAACACAACTCTTCCCTCACACACAACCAACCAGGAATCCTAGTTGTACTTCTCACTCAAAGTAGTATCATGTTACCCACACTCACATCCCTATCACTAGCTCTACTATCGCTAACCTTCCTAACTTCCTTACAAACAGATCTACCGTTGCACAACTGCTATCACACTACCCACACTAGCCCACCCTCTCAAATCCACTCAGACTTCTACATCTGCCCTACAATCATAAATCTTACAACTACATATTACTCACTTACAAAAATTACACCATCTCATCACACTAAGAAAAACTCTCATAGACCAAGCTCGCAAACAATTAATATTAAAAAACACATACTGACACTCCTACAAATTCTGCTAACCTCTGGTGACATTCACCCAAATCCAGGTCCCCTCTCAGCTAGACAAACATCTGACCTGCTAATTCTAAATCTCAACATAAGAAGTATTACCAATAAGCTAACAGACCTACATGCATTCATAGCCCACTACAACCCTGATATACTCGCCATTACAGAAACCTGGCTTACACCCAGTATCCAAGATGAAGTCTTTCTTCCCCCAGGGTATAATACACTTAGATCTGATAGAACAAACAGGAAAGGAGGAGGAGTAGCCATTCTCTTTAAAAACACCCTTAACCTCCAGCTCCTGCACACCACACCACCCACTTTTCAAACTGCTGAAGTCCTGTTTTCTGTCCTATCCATAAGAAACACCAAGAATATTAATATAATATGCTGCTATATACCTCCAGGCAACAACTCGGTCATAATAGAAGACATCCTACACTGGACAAAGGACAATCTACCTCAGGAAACGATCCTACTAGGAGACCTTAACACTGACTGGGCAATCTGTAACTCCAGCAGCCCCTCTACACATATCAATCTATATGGGTTCTCTCAACTAATTAAAGAACCAACTAGAATAGATGAGAAAACAAAGAGAGAATCCATACTGGACTGGACACTAACCAACTATCCCAAACAAAACTATACAGTAGGCTGCCTCCCAGATGACTTAAGTGATCATCTCCCCACCTTCCTACTCCAGAAACACTCCAACCACCCCAAACCAGTAGTCTACAAATTTGTATGAGATGACCGTAACCTTACCCTACGATACCTAAATACTGTCCTAAGCCACTGCAACTGGGAACCACTATGGACACTCGGGTTAGACCAGGCAGTAGACTACTTCAATACAACCTTCTCTAACATCCTTAATAGTCTAGCTCCCAGCAGAAAGATCAGAGTTAAAGCCAACTACGCACCCTGGCTAAATAGAGACACCAGAGCCTTACTAAAAGCTAGAGATAAAGCCTGGAAAACTGACAAAACCCCTAGCTCCAGACAATACTATCAACAGCTTAGAAACAAGGCCACGGCTGAATCCAAAATAAACAAACAAAACTATTTTCTTAGCGCCCAAAGGAAATATTCAAATAGTCCACAAAAATTCTGGCATGCCATTAACTCCCTACTAAAGCCAGGCAAAACCACAACCCCAGCAGCCATCTCTACTAACAATACCCTAGACATAGCTTCTCAATTTAATAACCATTTTACTAAATCCATCTTAGCCCTGTCCAGTCAAATAACCAAAAACAGTCTACCTCAGTCACAACCTAACCTATTCCACACCATCCCCTCTTTCAGCCTATCACCAGTGCCCACCTCAACTATCAAAAACTCCTCCTAAAACTAAAGCCAACCACACTGGCAGCTGATAACATACCTGCTGCATACCTAAAATGGCTAGTGACTCCTTATCATATCCTGTCTCCATCCTTATCAACCGCTCCATACTAGAATCCTACATACCCAAACTCTGGAAAGTATCTTGCATCATTCCTCTCCATAAAGGAGGTAATTCTTATGAATTCTCCAACTACCGACCTATTGCCATCATTTGCCCCTTATCCAAAATTCTTGAGAAATGCATCCACTTGCAAGTGATGACATTTCTTAACACACACAATCTACTATCTACCACACAACACGGTTTCCGTCCACATCACAGCACAACCACAGCCCTTTTATCTTTCACTAATTATATAAACCTTCACAGGAATGATAACAAATATGTATCAGCCATTTTCCTAGACCTCTCAAAAGCATTTGATATGGTCTCCCACTCCATTCTACTAGACTCACTAACATCATTATCCTTCACCTCCTCTACAATAGCCTGGTTCAGAAGCTACTTGTCTCACAGGCAACAATCAGTCCAGTGGAAAGGAACTCTGTCTACACAACTTCCAGCCACCATAGGTGTCCCACAGGGCTCTATACAGGGCCCGCTGTTGTTCTCTATTTTCACAAATAACCTCAAATGCTCTACACAACATGCACACTCATACAATATGCAGATGATTCAACTCTGATCTGCTCCGCCTCATCTCCCACCACCTTACATACACTCACTCAAGATACCTTTATCTCAGTAGAAAAATGGATATCTGGGATCCAACTAATTCTAAATCCCAAAAAGACAAAACTGCTACTATTTACCCCTAATAGATCAAAAAAACCCCTCTCCTTTACCATAACCTCTAATGACGGCACCACCATCTCCCCTTCTAACCACACCAAACTTCTGGGCATTGAAATAGACAATAATCTCCACTTTGATGTTCACATCTCACATACCATAAAACTAGTACACAAAAAACTAGGCTCCTATACAGGCATAAGTCCTTTCTCTCACAAAAAGCAAGAGTCACTCTTGCACAAAGCCACCTCCTCTCAACTCTATTATACGCAGCACCAATCTTTACCCAAATCAGACAATGTGACCTAGACAAACTAGAATCATGCTACAATAAAATAGCCAAGTTTGCTAACTCAACCTATAGAACCCATCACTGTGCTGCACTAAAAGAACTAAAATGGCTTGAGCTACCACAGCTACTTAACTATCACCAGCTGGGCACAGCCTACAATATTCTCAAATATCCTGAAAAAAACCCTCATTATCCAACCTACTTACTATCTATACTACAAACCGATACCTAAGATCCAGTGAAAAATCTCTGCTCTCCATCACCAAGGCTAACAATAATCCAGGGAAAGCGCTCTACTCCCACACCGTTGCCAGAAATTGGAACTCTCTTCCCCTATCTGTGTCCACTGCCCCCTCCACATCCATATTCAAAAACTCCCTCAAATCGCACCTTCTTAGTACATGGTTATGCCCTTGTATCACATAACCCTACCCATACTACTATTAACTCCCCAAATTCCTCTCTGATCACATGCTGGAGCTCTGATCCCCTGTAGGCTTGGTCATCTGAATGGGTACTTTTAACTGTAGAATCTTACTTGATATATTTTCTTTTGTTACCAAAGTATGACTGACATTGTCTTTTTACCCATGTTCTATATCTTTTACCTAGAGTGTTTTTATTAATTCTTGTTATATTACTATGCTCAGCATACATGATGTAATCTGTTTTGTGTATTATGCTGGATGTACTGTATTTGTATAACTTGATGTTGGAGCTTTTCTCCCCGGGCCTCTGCTGAAAATGGACCTGGTCCAGTCGGAATTTCCCGGTTAACAAATGTAAAATCAAATGTAAGCCACTTGTAATCTAATGTCATGCCCTTACAGTTTTACTACTCAGGTACAAGAAAATCAGGTGAAATACTAACACCAATATACTAAATGACTCTTTAGTTTGACTTGACATGCACTTATGATACGTTATCCTTTTGTCATATTTGTTGGTTTGGATAGACAGGAGCTCAGCACAGTACATTCCTAACAAAAACAGTGCACACTAGCACAGTAGAGCCAGTAACTTGGCAGGCTGTATATCTACACTTGATTTTAGTAGAATAGTGGGTTTCTGGGTACTTCTCCTATACTAAGCCATTCATGTTTATACTGCAATGTTCCCAGTGTTCTGCATCACAAGGGGGAACTGGTTTTGCCCTTCTTATGACGTGCTAGACAGTGGGTGTTGAAAGGTTGCCCTACACTTCGACAATCCCTGCAAAGACCACAATAGTGACATGCAGTTGTTGAAGATTAGAATTTTGTGTGATGTCGACTTCTATTACGATAGAACACTTAAAATATCATCAGAAAAACATGAATATCAAATGTTAAATAATTTAACAAAAGAAGAGATGTAACAACTTAAATATTCTCTTGGTACAAAGATTACATCTATGTTCCTTCACAGTAACACTGTCCATACTAATGCAGTTCAGAATGTAATTTGAACTCTGACAATTGAAACTACAGTGTCCAACACTCAGTTGCAAAAAATAATGGCTCAGCATTTTTTTTTTAGGTGAGGTAAGATTAAGTAGGCAACATGCCTGCAAAATCATCTACTTCTTTTTGTTTTGTTTTTTAAATTCTCTTGTCGTTTCCCCATTACCAACTAGCCATTACATTTCCCAGGACCACCAGATCTATTTGTCCCTGGTGGGAGCAAGAGTGTATCACAGGAGGCCATCCAGCCATCATTTTTTTTCTTGTATAACCCTGATCCCCTCCCCTAGCAGATGACATGCATGCTTGCAAACACATGGGCCTGCAAAGACTTTTTGCTGTGGGTATGTAAGTTTAAGCTCCCCAAAAAGGCTACTGAGCAAAAACAGCTTGGCAGAGGCAGGTGCATGTCCCTGCATGCCATTTGCCTCTTTTGCAGCAGGCACTAGCAATGCAGATGTCATCACTCACTCCCACTCTTCCCCACAGAGCTCATCCACTTCCAAGGCACTAATCAATCTGTTGGCATGTGTCAGTTAGGGATTCAGCCCTCTATGCCACAGGGCTAGGAAAATACTTATCTGCTTTTAATAGAAACAGTAATTGGATTCCAATGATGGAATGGGATATTTCTGCATAACGTATTTATTTCATTTATGTTTGTTAACCAGGGTAGAACACTGATCTTGGTGGACCACTTTCAGGTTCAGATTGAGATAAACATCATGAAAACAGCTAAAGCTGGTGGACCACTTTCAGGTTCATATTGAGATAAACACCGTGAAAACAGCTAAAGGAGTACAAGAGAGACAGAGAAGAATAAACTTTACTTAACTAAATGTCATACAAAGAAAAAAGTATAATAAAGGCAAGAGAATATGATAAAAGTAAAAAAATGACATGTAAAAAAGAAACACGTATCGTAAACATTGATCACAGTAACAGTAAACTTGTTAAATAAATGCTCATATAACAGACTTGCAAAGGACAGATATTAAATTATATTACTAAAGCTCCAGGAGTCAATAAACTCCATGTAGGCTTTGCACAGAGCCCACATGGAGTTTACATTTTAGTGTGATGGTGCGCAGCGCATAATACCACGCAAAGCAGGCCAGTGATCACGGCCAGGAAACTGTGTAAGCAAATGCGGATATCAATTTTGTGTAAAACAAAGCACCTCCAGTCCACGGATTTGTGTGGAATGCCACAATGACCACCAGGGTTTCACACATAGCTGTGAATTTGTTATTTCCACAAAGGCCAACATAATGCGGTGGGATTTAACCAGTAATAGGGACATATTTACAATAGATGTCGCATAAACATGTGGTAGAATGAAACTCAAACATACCTGTCATCATCTTTGAGCAAGATATGGGGACAAAAGCATACATAATGGGGGGACAAAGGCCCAAACATAGGGACAGATTTTTAATATTGCACTTCCAAACTTAGAAAGTTGATAAAATAAATAGATGGTACATTAGCATGAATTTTCCTGAAGAGTATGAAGTTTGAAGCTCAAATGTCAGTCATCAGTTTCTAACTTCACTCTGCAATGACAAGAGAATGATTTGGCAGAAAACAAACACGTTATGAGGAAAACATCACAAATACGAGCAAAACTGGACATTCTTCACAAATCTGGACAGTCGAGAGGCATACACTCAACTGTATGTAATATTGAGTCACATCAGTCCATAGATCATCCCAGTGATATGGCAGAAATCCACATATTGGATAAGGAAAAATCTGGACATTCTGGGAGTATCTGGACAATTGAGAGGTATGAATGTGAAGTATATGGTTCAAACACAGTACAGGACAATGTACCTCCAGTACATAGTATTGTGATATGGATTGTGCATTGAAACTGTGTTAATGATCTGTAAAAGAATATGGAATGCCATATAAAATGATCACTCAGGGGAAGTGTGTATATTGAATAGGGACACATAGATGAATTACAAGTATAAACACGGGGAAGGAGAACAGGTGAAACTCTGTCATGTACAGCAGAGGAGGGCATGTCAATGGAAGATGGTTGCAGCAGAAACACCAAGCACATATCTATATGGTACAGTACAGACTGCACAGTGAAAATGTGCTGTCTGTGACTGTCACAAAGGTGACATAACAATGGGGAGAATGTCTATGTGAGATAAGCATGTTTACAAGAATAATGCAGAGGGCATCTATCAAGGATCTGACATGCAAATGGGGTAGGGTGCATATTATGAAGCTGTGCAAACTGATATGCTTGAAGATGACTACATTCTCAGCAGAAGTCTCCAGCAAGTTGGCCACAATTAAAGGATCCCAGAAAACATTACAAGAACCAACCACAATCATGACAATATTAGAATAATACCAGCTGTAATCCCATGCCTCTGACATAACATGTGATGTGGAGAGATAAGAGATGCGCCTGCACACACGCACACACTTTGAACAACTACTATGGTACATTAACACTCTATGAGGGTAACCATGCACTGTAATATCTGCAGGAGGTATTAGGAGGGACAATACAGGCTAGTTGCCTTGCATGCATGGCATATACATATAGCTCAATCCACAAGTCATGAATGATATAGATGCCATTAATTTTGCCAAACACCTATGTATGTAGTGTGTGCATAAGCTGAAGAGGTAGCACACATGGATCTGATGTAACAATGTGAGTGGTGTTCTGCACCATCAGACATTCATGTATATTTCATACAAACAATACCTAGGTATGGCCAATAAGCTCTGTGACAGCGCACTGTGACAAAGGTGGTACACTTTAGTTACACATCACTGGAAGATGTGTGGGGAAGTATATGAAGAAGGGTGCTTTGTACACAGTTACTGGTGTGATGAAGGCTAGGAACCATGAAAGTATTATGGTGTCTGATTTGAATGTCCTTCACATACCCAGTACTTGTGGTATATTCAAAGGAGTAGTCAGCACTGTGACCACATACTGGTGGATGTACCACTTACCATCGACCCCAGGACACAAGTCATATGCCTACTGGTCTGATTATATGGTGTGATGTCCACATTATACTTGGGTGGTGTGTCCGTTTCCTGATTCAACAAATCCTCCATGTTTCTTGTCAATGCAGGTGCTGTCATGGTAGTGGCAGCAGATTTTGGTATGTGTTGATACTGTCTGTATTATACTAATATCACAACTGGAATCACTGACTGTCTGCAATCTGTATTCCTTCAGGCAGCTGTTTGGACAGAGCATGTGTGTGTCATCTGTGATGTCCTTCACCTACCTAATGGGCTGGAAAAGGCCTAGCAGACACCCCTGATGTACTGAACTGATCACTGGACCTGAAATATAGGTCATCACACATTTCAACATAGTGAGATGCCACTTATGTCAAACTGGTGTACCCATTTGATGATATAGCTGTTTATGGCCACATATGACAGTGTTGCCTGAATACCTCAGTGTGGATTTGTGTCAGATACCTTTACCTGGTTAAGTTCCACAAGATGATACCGTTGTCATCATACATGCCCTCAATGATCTCTTTGAGGACATCTAGCAAATGTAACGGACTTCATGTAGCATTAACAACTCACACAGGTCTGTTGCATACACCTAGAATATTACTAGTGTACATGTAGAAGAGATCCATGATGACATGTTGGTCAAGCTCACAGTCGAGAAGAGTCAGGTTATCTCTATACATGCATGCATCAGGTGCTGCCCTCCCAACTCAGGTGGATACATGTTGATGTACACTCTTGTATAGGAATACAGGCCATGTAGAGGGTGGGTTGAACTGTGTATTCAATGCTATCAGGAAGGTGCATGTGCTGATTCATGCCATAGGTGATCTGTGATGTTGTCACAGGCCACTGATTCCACAGGATAGGCCTGGATGAAGGTAGACAGTGCATGCTGCCTATCATGATTTGGGCTACGGTTTTGACACAATTCCTCACGTAGGTATCACTGAGAAAATGTCTAAGCTGTGGATTAACCCTTACATCAGTTGATGGGTAACCAAATGGCTCACTGACAGGACACATCATGTGAAAGTTGGTGAATCAACTTGTACCAGTACAGCTGTCACCATTGGCAAACCCCAGGGATCTGTGCTTGACCCTTTATGGTTCGAACTCTTTCTCGACATAGTACAGGAGAAGTTAACACACACAACTGAATGGTGACAAATGCACATGATCTACAAATAGATGCAGAAATGTGTGTTTGTAATGTCCATCTGAAAAATAGAATTCCATGTTGATCACAGCACTGACAGCAGTCCTGCTATGCAGAAACCCAGTGATGCAAGCACTGAGAACACATGCAGATAGTACTCTGAACTTTGACCACAAAGTCTCCACACTGGTATTGAAAGTCTATGTTGTGCACATCATAAGTCATGCCATCATATTGAGATCTTAGGACTGTATGATAGCACTGTAGTCAAACCTCAACACAACACTAACAGAGTATAATGCTCTCTTTTTCATGAACCTCACCAGACATATGTAGCAGTAGGACAGACCACAAGGCTTTCTCGGCAAGAAAACGCAGGGCCTACAAACCATGCCATGACATATGTGGAAAAATTAAAAGCCATGTCACTGTAATCTTTATTGTATAGGATGAGGTAACTTCTGCCTGGCCTCCAAGCCAGTGTCTGAACCTGCCCTCGTGAAAGTGCTGCATATCCAAAAATCTGAAATAGCTGATGGCATCAGCAGTGTTTGCTAAGGAGAATATAACACTGTCCCACATGCTGGTGTAAAATGCTCTCTGTAATGTCAAGCAACAACACACACACACACACACACACACACACACACACACACACAGAGTTGACTGCAGTGAGAACAGAACTCCTACCTATCTAAGTACACAGACTACAGAATTCAGTACTTTACATGAGCGCCATCGCACAAGTCTGACTTTTACATGGCTGCTGACATCAGCAGTGCATGTTGGAGAGAAGAGGTTGGGAGGCCTGCATGAAATGGATGTGTAGGCATGTGCAAGCATCAAAATACTGTCAATCCATGGGATTGGAGCGGTAACTGTAAAATATACACTTCTGCTCTTCTGACTAGACATAGACACACACACACACACACACACACACACACACAGCTGACTGCAGTGAGAACAGAACCCCTACCTAAGTACACAGACTACAAAACACAGCACATTACGCATGTGCCATGGCACAAAGCTAACGTTTACAAGACTGCGGGTGAACTTACAGTAGATTACATCAGCAGGCCATATGGGAGACAAACTGTCCCTGTCCATGAATGACATAAGTACCACCCTAGAGGTGACTTTGTAATCACCCAACCAGTAGTTAAGGTTGCGCTTGAACAGAGTCATTGAGGAGCACCGATTCACACACAGTGGGAGCCTATTACAGAGCAGTGTCAGTTGTTGGGGGGGGGGCTATGTCTGTCTCCACATCATGTCTTGTTTATGTAACAGGCTAGGTTGGGAACCCAGGGCCAAGTTATTCTTGTCCTATTTTATTTGCAGATATGCAGCATTTCCTGTAGGGCAGGGTTTGAGACTGCTCTGTAGGGCAGGCATAGGTCACCTCTCAGCAGGCTGCATGATACTGAGTCCAGTGACAGATCTTTCAGTCTTTCCATGTATGTCATGTTTGGAGATAATGTATTCTCCTAGGCACACCCCTATGTTTTATTCAAATGCTGCAGGTGTCTGGTGAGGCACAGACAGAAGGGAGCATTTGTACTCAATTAGTGGTCTGATAAGGGTAGAGTACAGCAGAGGTATAACCACCTGATCTTAGATGTGATGTCAATATGTATGATGTGCACAATGCAGAAAGTGTAGGTCATCACTATAGGCACATAGTGATGAAAGTGTAGATTGCTATCAACATGTGTTCTCAAGGCTCACAACACTGTGTTTGAGCTTAGAGGTTGTGTTATGTACATCATAACTAGCAGGGGTACTTCATTGCCAAAGGGGACAATGAGCCACTGTATGCTTTAAGGTTCAGTTCATGAGCATTTAGTGATGTGGTACACATGGAAGACATAGACACATTCTGACATGTAATAAAATACAACAAATAATAAAATAAAAGAGAGATAAGGACTGGGGTGAGAGAAAAAAAAGAGATAAAAGTAGTACTTTCATATGTGATATACAGTACATTAACACAATTATTTGACTCTGTTATTTTAACCTTTACTTTTAAGACTACCACCTCCTAATACGGAACTTTTACTTTTAAGACTACCAGTTCCTAACAGATGCACACTATACTGGAGATTGCAGCAAGTACTCCTTGACATGTGCACATATTGCACATATGTGTGTTCTAATTATACAGATTACAGTTTACAGCAGGGCACGTATGCCACTAGTATAGAACTTTTACTTGAAACCTTTAAGTTACACATAATTGAAAAATTAGTAGTATTGTATAGCTGCGAAGTGTGGCCTTTGAACCCACAACCTCCGACTAAAGTCTAATATTGTACCCTTGGCTTGTGGTACAGACTAATGCATGCATACTTGCTTTTATAGTTGTGATATACATGCTCAATTTGATGCAACTCTAGAAAATACCAAAAAAAGTTATATTTAACTTTTAATGCTATAATAACACTACTCTTCTGCTGCATAAATACTGCATGCTTCCCTCATCCTTGCCAATCTAGCCCCATGGTTTCTTACACTGACTTCCAGTCCATGTCAGCTGTGGAAAAAACAGAACAGAATACCATTATGAATACCAGTCTTACCTACTGTCTGCTTTTAAGTCTTACAAGTACTCTCTGTAGTTGATACTTACACAGTTGTGGGATGTCCACAGACTTACATATCTTAATCCAGGCATTGAGGGTACTCCTCTTCCTCCACTGTAGGTCATTATAGTGATGCCTATATTGGTCAACAGTGTGCGGGATATCAGTGACACTGGTTACAGCCTGGGCCAAACTACTCCAAGCTTCCGACTTATACTGGGAGCCAGATGTAAAAATCTTGGACTCCTGGACACCCCATCTCTGCTCCTAAATCTGACACCTTCACCAGAAATGCTTGGCACGCCTACCACGGACAAACAGCAATGGAGAGTAATAGTTTCCTGCCAATTCCAGTTACCTTGTTTACTGGGAGTGTGCACACTGTTTGAAAATGTTGCTCTCCACTTACTGTCGTGCATGCATGGTGCTTGGCAGTGCGCACCTCCGTGCACCGTGTTTGTGTGATGGTAACCGGAGTGCAACCGTGGCAAGCAAAGCAATTTCAAGGTTACTAGATGTACAGGCAGTTGTGTATGTGCAGTAGACAAATGTGAAGGCCATGGCAGTCCAAATAGTAGAAATATACCTACAACAACGTACTACACAGAATACCCCAGCCATACATTTGATAATACATGTGATTAATGCATAGATAAACAAATACATAACAACACATTACATGTGGATTAGCCCTCATACATATAATTAATATCAGCTACACTATATCAAGTGCTATAAAGTGAGAGTGACTATAATGGGAAGTGGAACAGTAAAAGTGTATGGAATATGCTGTATTCAAACCTAAGACCATGTGTATGGCAGTCCTACACTTACACCTGTTTCTACACGAAGGTTGAGAAAACACTCGTCTATTTTGCAGTTCATTGCTATACACTGTAATGTTACAACAGTAAAACAAAGTTGCACATCCTGTACTAGAACCCAGGACCATCTACACTCCGGCCCTAGACCTAACACCTGCTGCCACAGGACTAGTTACATGACATTCACTATTTTACTAATCATTCTTTTCTTTTTTTAATAAAACAAGAAACATCTTTATTAAAGTATTATGTATGACATAGACTATGTTACATTTATATAAATGACAACAGACCATAGTGACACAATCTCAGTTGCAAGGATTATACATTGCAAACCATGTGACACAACTGTAGCTGCAAATATTATACATCACTTTTAACATATCCAGTCATTGTCAATCAACCATTACATAGCTCATTCAAATCCTGCCTTCTTTTAAATCTTGTTCCTCAGCTGCATGTATTAATCCCACAGTTCCCATTTTTTTCTACGTAATTTGCGCCTGCTCTTTTTCTAAAAATTCCAGCTCCAGTTGTTTTAACTCTGTTACTATCCGCACTACTTCTAGTAAAGTTGGTTTAGACTTTGATTTGATTTCCATTTTCTACTAACTGCTTTTTTGGCAGCCACCATAATTAGACTCAGCAAGGCCTTACTATGTCTAGGCAATTCTGAGTTTGTATCATAATTCAAAAAAATCATTTCCCTAGTCACTTCAACTTGCTCACCCAGCATCTCCAACAGAACAGTCTGCAGGAAATCTTTAAAGTCTAACAACTCATTACACTCCCAGAAAATACATTCCCAGTTACCTCCTTCTGGCCCATCACACCTCCAACATTTGCTGTCTACCCAAGGAAACATTCTTTGAAGCCTGCTTGGGGTATAAAAATACCTATGTAAGCACCTCCAGACAAAGATCTGAATTTTTTTAAATGTTGTTGCATATTTGGGAGGCATACATATATCCCCCCATTGTTTCTTTGTGAATTCCTTATCTAATCTCTCTTCCCAGTTCCTCCTAATCTCCTCTGATTGATTTTTATAGTGATTCTGCAATATTTTATATGCTTTACTAATTATTCCTTTCTTAATGGCAACTTCTGTTCTAGATTCTACTAAAAACTCTACCAGTGCTTGTCTTTCACTTAGAAGCCCCTATTTCTTTCTCTTTGCCTATACTCTGATATCAATCCTTGATAGGAAGGCAATCTTTAGTCTGCACTCCAAATAAGCTCTTGGCACCTTCCCAATCTATTACCTTTCCCTCTCTAGTTATTTGCTCCCAGTACCTTGGTTCCTTTGCCAGTTTCCTCCAATACATTCTCACTCCCTCTTGCCTACTGTCTGTATCCCTAATTGCTATCACTCCTATCAGCAGAATCTCCTTTCTCCATTCCCGTGTCAGCTTAGTTTTTAGCTGATCTTCTGCTACTTTATGAATGCAATATTCTGTATGATTATTGTTGTTCTCCTTAAAGGTCTGCATCCAAAATCCTAGTCTCTCCCTGTTACTTGAGCTTCCACCCTGTTTCATCATCTCTTTCCACTTTGACTTAGTTTTCTGCTTGTGCTATGTATAGAAGCCTTACCTGTGTTGCTCTGAAATACCCCTTCAACAAGGGTAATCCTAATCTGATCTATTCTATTGGAAGAATAAGCTTATCCCACTTGACTCTTGCAGTCTTCCCCTCCCAGATAAAATCCTTCAGCTCTTTGTTAATTGCTATCCACAACTTCTCCTCTGGTTGATAAATATATGCCTGACCAGTGTACAAGACTAAAGGGACTAAAATATTTTAACTGCTTGTATCTTACTATCAATATCCATACAGCAGAGCTTCCATTTTCTCAGTTTTTGTATTATCTTTTTAGTCTCTTCCCATACATCTTTAGCTGCCACACCAGTGTAATTTTAATCCCTACTCCTAAATACTTCATTTTATCATGTCCCCATAAATATGGATATTGCTGAACCAGTTTGTATGTGGGTACATAATTTACTGCTATTGCTTTTGTTTTTCCTTCATTAATTTTGTATCCCAAAAAGGTCTGAAGCTGTCTCAATATGTTTTTGCTAATCATTCTTAAGGTGTTGTTGTTAATCGAAGCGCAACATTGCTTACGGGTTTATGCTATGCCCAACAGTATTAATTGAATGCATCTTGTTTCTATTTTCGTCTGTCTGGGTCCTGTCTGCTTCTTGGGTGGGCCAGTTGTCCAGTTTGTGCACTGCTATGCTTCGTGCAAACTAGATAAGCACAGCCAAACCTGACATTCATTTTCCTCCATTTCCCCTGTTTGCACAAACACTGGCCAATATGAAAAAATAAAGAAAAGGGAGAGATAGTTTAAATGAGAAAAAGGAATCAATGACATACACAACAGAAAATGATATTAGACATGAGATATGTCTACTTAGGTCTGGATTTAAACTCTCACTCCAATGCGCCTTCAGAATACAGGCTGGGTGCCTTATCCCTCTTTGCCACACAAACAGCTTTGCATGAAAGAACTTAACTCAACATGCATACAAGTAACTGCAACAGCATCTACAGTGATATCAAACCATACAAGTGTTATTTGTACATGTATTAGTTTTGGATGTAGTGCACCTAGTGATCAGGCAACCTGTCATAATTACTGCTTGCAAATATACAGTATGTAAGCCATGCTATATTATTGGCCTTAAGATGTGTGAGGATATTAAGTGGAAATAATATCATATGCAGTTGCCAACAAATGAAAGGCATGTTGTCTGTTAAGGAACAGAAGCTGTGACTTGTATGCTGCTTACTTACATTTTCAGCCTTACAGCTAACATTTTTTAGAGCTAGCCTGACACACCCAGTAGAACTACGGCAGCCTGCAGTGCTGCTGTTTGCCTTCTCCCAACCACTAATCAGTCATACCTGCAATCCATTAAAACCAAACACTGAGGTAATACCTGCACTATGTTTACATCTCCTACATGGCTCCAACGTTTTGAGATTTAGCAATTCTAATGAGTTCACACCTCATTTGCATCTTCACCATGCTAACAGCCCTGAATCTACACCACAGAAAGGCAAACATATAGCTAGGCAGACTGATGGCAGGGACACTTGTTTATGTTGGAAAGACTACACATAATGCTATTTCTTCAGGATATATCTGTACCTGTAGATTCATGAACTTCAGAAGGTAAGTTTCCATTTAAACAGCTATATACTGCATATGCTGGAATGTATTTAAGAATAGTGTGAAGCAAAGGCTTTTACACTTTTATCTGTATGCATTAGTTAGAAGTGTACTGATGGCATGAGCAATGAGCATGTTTGCCAAGCCATTTCAGAGGTATACATGACTGCTAATACATGAAAATAGAATGCTGTGTGATAAATATGCACAGACAATTTGGACTAGCCGCCTCTTCAAGAGTTTTAATGCAATAACAGTTTAATGTAATGAAAGTGAGATGATTCTTCAACATAGCGGCAATGAATCACTTCATGAATATGTGAACTTCTTTTACCTGAAAAGAAGTCCTAAAATTTTAAATATTTAGAACTTAAAAATATGTATTTTAATAATTTAGTCCTTAAATCATATCCTGTTTTTATAAGATTTAACTAACTTTTACTAGGAGGGCACATGTTTCTGAAGAAGTTCATTTTAAATAAATAAGCAAAAAGATTTAGGGCACCGATTTACTTTTGTTACATACTATGTTTTAAGCTGTGTTTTCAGTTTGTTCTTAAATATGCACAGATGTTTCAGGGACAGTTCCTCTGATTGAACTTTTAGCATTTCAAAGAGGTTTTGTTAGCAAATTGTGTCATTTTCCTGTTTTTTGTATGTGTGTGTGTGTGTGTGGGGGGGGCAGGTGAGTCACCACTATGCACAAACAAGGAGAGTCTGTTCTTTTGTTGGGGGCAAAGTTGAGCTACTGTTACGGCACAAACAAGGATATGCTGCTCTATTAGTGTAATACAAGGATATGCCACTCATTTCTAATATTACACAATATATTCCGTGTTCAAGACTTATCTTGTAAATGCAGCAGTTGACATGGTTCTGTCCTTTCCATGCTATACTCCAAAAGTTTTGGAATATGCTGGACAAACAAGCATAGAATCCTGGGGAAGATTTTAACAATTTAATTTAATTTAAGTTTCTTTGTCTACATATTTCTCATCTCCTTACTGAAACTCAAAAAAACTATTACTTGATATTCACAGCTGTTTATAAATGCAGCATTTCACATGCTGGGTTTCATGCATTTTCTGTTTCAATGTCATACACTGGAATTCTTGTTTTTTGAGGCAGTGGGCATGGCTAATGACATTGTTCCTTGTATAAGATCCCTTACCTTTGATACTTGAATCCCGCCTCCAGAAAGTCTCATCTCGATGGAGAAATGAATAGATCAATCGGGTGCAGGAAACAGAGCTATTGGGTTAATGCTAAATATCAAAAAGAAACAGAAAATACAAAGAAAACCCAAAAACATACTGCAAATGAGTGGCGGATTCCTCAAACTTCCTTCAGGTGTCTATATGCTATATGAATGACTGAGGATATGTGTCCAGTGATGGACTGATGTCCTAAGACTGATTATCTCTCTCATGCCCAGTGAATGCTAGACAGACTCAGGCTACACTAGAATCCTGAAAAAACAGGTACTGACAATGAAGGAATATAAATGTCCAAAGTGAAGCAAGGTCTCCACTATGGTGGAGGTAAAAATTCAACTGTTTAATAAAATACAATAAAATAACAATTCAAAAGTTAGGATATGTCGTAATGATAAACAAAACAAGCACTTCCAGCTATCTAAGCCTTCTTTAGATCCTGCCATTTCCTACAATCCAGGAGTATTTAAACAGATAAGCATGAATGAGAACTAAGCTATATAGGTAACTTCCGTCCTTTTAACATAGGTTTTACAGGAGCATTCTATTAAGTCCTGGTTCCTTGTCAGCCTGTAAGTTGGCTATCCAGCACATCTCAAGGTATTCTGAGTGATTCTGTATATCTCCATCTATTAAATTGTCTTCCACAAGTTGCAAAACCATAAATAAAAATGTATGTGTGGGATAATTTTGAATGCGCTGTGCCAAAGCATTAGTCCTATTCCCTAGACTTATGTCACTCAAATGGTGAAGTATTCTCTCTTTGAAGCATCTGTTCATCTTTCCCACATAGAATTAAATGCACTGTTCACATGTAGCTATATATACAAGATTATGACTTGCGCAATCAGTGTAGGCATTAATTCTATACAATCTATGTGTGGTTGGATATTCAAAAATATTATTTGTATTAATGAGGGTGCATGCCTTGCATCTTCTACAGGGATATGTCCCTATTTTTGTAATATGAAGGCAGGAAGTTAGTTAGGATCAGGAAGGGGGGGGTTGTGTGAAAGTAGATGTAGAGGAAGGGCTTTAACTCATTACAGCTGAGTGCTTCTTCAGGTGTTTCTGTAGTTGCATGCTACTGCACCTCTACGTGTTAAACATTGCTTTTTCATATTTGTATTAATAATTCCAAAACCATGCTACATACAAGGTATCAGAATATTTTATCTTGAAGCATACTTGATGGCAAACACAATTGTATTGATATTTGACCTTTGTCAATGAGGTTTTTTGTTAGAACTGCAAGGTGATAACTTCCTTTTATAAAGGCTCAAGCAGGACTGGCCTTTGGTCAACTGGTGCCCTGGCAAAAGGTCTCCACAGAGCCCTCAACACCATCCTGTGCCCCCATCCTGGTCTAGCTACGCCACCCAGATTACTAGAAAAGTGCCCCTGTTAGAGTGGCGCCCTAGGCAGCCGCCTAGTTGGCCTATGCCTAAGGCCGGCTATGGTCTCAAGCCACACCCACTAGGAGTTAAAGGTACACACTCAAAACAGCTGTACTGGAGGGAATGAGTTAAAAAGCCACAAGTAGCCAGGCAAGATCTCTTTTTAAAAGCAGAGCATGACAGACCAGAACAAGGACACAAGGAGGAATGGTGCATAGGGATTAACAGGAGAAGCAATGAGGAAGTATGAAACAAAGAAATAATGATGAACAAGAATCAATGAATTCCTGAAAAGAGTTCAGCAGCACTGGAAATAATGGGAATTACTAAGATTTCAAACTTGAGTGCTTACTACAAGGTAAATAATGTCTGGTTAATTTCTTATCTTATGCAACCACTTTTTGTAAGATAAATAGTGTTTTCTGAATTAGCTGTAAGGTGATACTTAGTTGATGCACTGGTGCAAAGCAAAGCATGTTTTAGTTGATTATTACAGAGAGAGAGAGAGAGAGAGAGAGAGAGAGAGAGTGTGTGTGTGTGTGTGTGTGTGTGTGTGTGTGTGTGTGTGTGTGTGTGTGTGTGTGTGTGTGTGTGTGTGTGTGTGTGTATACATATATATGACAGGGTGCCTAGAGAGGAGTTGTGGTATTGTATGAGGAAGTCAGGAGTGTCAGAAAAGTATGTAAGAGTGGTACAGGATATGTACGAGGGTAGTGTGACAGCGGTGAGGTCTGCAGTGGGAGTGATGGATGCGTTTAAGGTGGAGGTGGGGTTACATTAAGGATCAGCTCTGAGCCCTTTCTTATTTGCAATGGTGATGGACAGGTTGACAGATGAGATCAGACAGGAGTCCCCGTGGACTATGATGTTTGCAGATGACATTGTGATCTGTAGTGAGAGTAGGGAACAGGTGGAGGAGACCATGGAGAGATGGAGATATGCTCTACAGAGAAAAGGAATGAAGGTCAGCAGGACTAAGCTGTGTGTGAATGAGAGGGAGGACACAGGAATGGTGAGGCTGCAAGGAGTAGAGGTGGCGGAGGTGGATGAGCTTAAATACTTGGGGTCAATAGTTCAGAGTAACGGTGAGTGTGGAAGAGAGGTGAAGCTATGATCTTGGCTCATGACTGTATCCCCACCTACCATATCCCAAAGCATACCTGACACCAACCCACTGCCTAGTATCTCTAGAGAGTGGGTCATCTCAGCACTTGCCAAGGTCAAAAACATGGCCTCAATGGGACCAGATAATATTTCAGGCTGTTTCCTAAACAATCTAAAACAAGACCTAGTGGACCCACTTGGCATTCTCTTTAATCATAGCTTGAAAACTGGCTATGTTCCAGCCATCAACTGACCCTGTGAACTACAGACCCATAAGTCTAACCAGCCTCATCTGCAAGGCCATGGAAAGAATTATCATGGACTTTATCAACAAGAACACAGGTAACCTCAAACACTGGCCCCAACCCAGTTTGGCTTCATGAAGGGTAGATCACGCTTACTAAACCTGGTATACTTCTTTGAAAATGTCACCAAAGCCATGGATTAAGGTAAGAAAGTGCACACAGCCTATCTCAACCTTGCCAAGCTTTTCGACACAATTCCCCACTCTGGCATCATTGAAAACTCTCCCAGATAGGAATTATTATAGATTTGGAGAAATTAAAAATAGGGATTAACCCTTACGTTACTAGATGGGTAGCCAATTGGCTCATCGACAGAACACACACTGTCAAAACTGGTGAGTCCACCTTCACCAGTAGACCCATCACTAGTGGAGTACTACAGGGGTCTGTGCTGGGCCCCTTATTGTTTGGCATCTATTTCTCAGAAGACCATCCTGTGCCCCCATCCTGGTCTAGCTACGCCACCCAGATTACTGGAAAAGTGCCCCTGCTAGAGTGGTGCTCTAGGCAGTAGCTGGATAGACCTCAGAGGTTTCTCACTGTCAAAACTGGTGAGCCCACCTCCACCAGTAGACCCATCACTAGTGGAGTACTACAAGGGTCTGTGCTGGGCCCCTTACTGTTTGGCATCTATCTCTCAGAAGTCCAGGACAAAGTAGATGGCTTTTGTCTCACTACGTTCACTGATGATTACAAACTGGGAGCAATCATTGAATGATGTCAACATATTACAAGAAGGGTTAACACAAACAAGTAACTGGTACCAAAGCCATGGTCTAAAATCTAAATGCAAAAAATGCATTATTATTCCCTCTGGCAAAACAGAATTCCCTACAAATTACAATACTGACAGCACTCCCCAGAGTTCCAACCCAGTGGTACAAGACTTGGGAACACAGGGTGATAGCAATCTGAACTTTGTCCAGAATGTTTCCATAGTGGTAAGGAAAGCCTTCTACATAGTGCACTTCATAAGCAAGGGCATAGCATCCATGTCAAGGGATGTTATAACTTCACTGTACATGACCTTAGAGTTAGAGTATAATGCACCCTTTTGCATGTACCTCACCAGACACCAGCTGGACAGACCTCAGAGGTTTCTCACTAAGAAAATACAGGGACTCCAAATCATGACCTACGTGAACAGGATGAAAGACCTGTCATCATACCTCTCAAGTGTACCTCAGTAAGAGGAATGTACCTCATTTGGGGTCTTAAAAAGTTCAAGTTCCTCAAAGTTCCACATTGAAAGACTCTGTCACACATTCAGTGTTAGGAATTTTTTTAAGTGAAATCTATTGTAAATAGAAATTAATCATATTAATTCTTTAAAAGATCTTCTTTATAAGTAAAACCAGCATATTTTAACCATCCTATGTCCTTCCTAGTTGAAGTTGCTAGTAAGCCATTAGCATGTGTTCCACATTTTGCCCATTTGCTCCACATTATGAGGGCTGGTGTTCCTCATTTTGGAAATGGAAGGTTGAGAGCTATGCCTGTCATGTTACTCCATACTTTATAGGCTGCTGAGCAGTGATCTGTGCCTGGCCTATACGGCAAACTCCAACGCTGCCCTAATGGAAATCCTGCACATCCGCAAGTCAAATGGTAAAAGAGTCACTCATCTAGGGATTTCAACCTAGCTTGTGACATTAACAAAACATGCTGGAGAGACAGATACATCTCCCAGAGACTGCCAGTTCTCTGGAACAGATTTCCTATTCACATAAAACAGAGCTCCTCACTGACCCTATTCAAACGTAATCTGGATGGGAGGCCGCTAATTCACACTGGGGTGGCACCTATGTTCCTCATGGACAGTGGTATCCGGTGTTGACCACAGACTCAATTTACTCTGCAAAACAAATGGGGATACTTGGGATTAACATAGTTAGACTTGTAAAGGTTCTAGGGCCACTAACCTAGTGACCTCCTATGAACCTATCTTTAAATCACTTGTCTATTTTTCTGCACATTTATTTGGAGCTCTTCATGGAGCATGGGTCAGGTCTATATACATTCTGGTGACCTGCCCACCTTTTGTTAGCAACTGGGTGAATAATTTAAGCTGACACCAAACAACAGTACTTTAAGCAAATAAATTACATTTCAGATCAGCAGGCAAGCACAGCTGTACATTGAAGTGGTCGGATTTTTGAAATCAGTAAATGAACACCAAGCTCTCATTTGGAATAGTATCTGAAGTAGAAATAATAATAATAATATTATTATTTACATTTGTTGACTGGAAAATCCGACTGGACACATGTCCTTTTTCAGCAGAGGCCAAGGGAGAAAAGCTCCACAATAAAAACAACAATTAATTATAAGTTACAAGAAGTATAGGTAGGTTTTGTTTAACAATAGTAGTAAACAGTTATAGTTCAAAATGAAATTAAGTATTTAGTTAAATGGTACAACACTTATATCATTGGTGTCATAAAGACTAGCAAGCATTTTAATAACTGAGCTAGCAGCCATTACCCTTGAATAACAGTGGCTAAGATTACAGCTGAGATACAGGTTTACAAGCAATGTATTTGGCTGCAATCTGAGGTAGTTAGAGGGGTGGAAGAAAGGGATTAGAGAGGGTGAGGTAGAGATGTTAGAGGTTTGTTACAGGGGCATGCCCAGTGTTCTTTTAGAAGAGATTTTAGAGCAGCTTTTAAGTTAGTACGTGATGACACATAAGTTATAGTGTGAGGAAGGGTATTCCATAATTTTGCTATGGAGTAGGAGAAGAGAGCTTTTCCAGCAGAGTATCTGGCTCTAGTTACCTGTAATTGATTTTTGTTGCTGGAGCACAGTGGTATGGTAGTATGATAGGGTTGGAGAGTAGATTTTGGAGGGAGGGGACTTTTAGAGGATGGTTTAGTGGTTTAATAATAATAATAATAACAGTAATATAATTTCTGTTTTTAGCAAGCTACAGCAAACCAAGGATACATTTTATACTTCTGAAGGCAGAATTTTATACTAGTGCAAAACACCACACAGACATTTAGAAAGGAATGCAAACTTAAAATTATCTTCTGCTTATAGTCTGAATAGTTAATTAAAAAAATGCAGGGTAGCAGTATGAATTAAAACAGCTACAGCCTATTTTCCAAGTCATATGGTGTTTAATTTCTTTGTGGGATCACAGACTGAGACTGTTGCGATAACAGTTTTATTGCCTCTGCATGTACTGTCATGGTTGGTGACAGCCAGATCCATGATAATGCAGCAGAATTGAACAAGGGTAGAGTAAGTAGGCAGATGGGTATTAAGGAAGGCTTGATAAGGCAGTAAGCAGCTCTTGCAGTATAGTTTATTGGGGTAACTACTGCAGATATATGGCTGAGGCCCAGCATTGGTCAGTGGGGTGAAGGTTTGCTGGCGGAAACAAGATGAAATGTTGAAGTGCATCGCATCATGCATTATTCGTTTGTTTTATTGGGTTATATGCAGATAGATAGGTGATCCAGGAGCCTTACATTATGCCACTCAGCTTTAGTAGGTTGGCATTAAGGTCAGATTATGGGGTAAACTGGCTAACAAGATAAAGGATTGGCAGGGTTTAGGCTTAGTTATAAGCTGCAATTAAATGAGACCTGTTTGGCAGGCACAGACAGAGTTATGCCTGGGGCTGGATCTACTCCCTGAAAGGAAATGACTTTGCTGGGCCTATACAGGCTGGGAAGAGAAATTAATTAATAAATAAACATGAAGGTCCAGAGTGAGAAAATGTCACAGGTTTGGAAATACCCTGGTACTAAGAGGGACAGGACACCACATACATGGGCGTGGTACATCTGGTGCTTACTCGGTGGCCACATGATTAGTAGTAATGCATTGAAAGAATAGCAACATGTCTTACTTAGGGTTTGCAGAAGTACCTTGAAAGGTTAAACTGAATACCGTTATCCCAATACTCTAGCATTACTCTTTTACACAGAGTTTCACAATGAAGCCCTTTAACTGAGTTTAAGCCTGAGTGGTTGAGAATAGGGCAGTTCAAGGAGCAAAATGTAGTGGTGACAAAGGGAGTGTTGCTTCACTTTCCAGTACAGCTGGTGGTTCAGTGTTCTACAGCAGCTAAGAAAAGTTAACAGGTACAGTAGATCCTTTATTAATAGCATATAGTGTGTTACATTAAGAACAAGATAACATGAATTACTCTGCTATTTATCAGATAGAATTACTGATTTAACAATTTACATGTATAACAGGAGGTATCAGTTTTTGGGAGGCATTTGAATGTGAAATGGTTTGTAATGTTATGTTTTACGGAATGGTATTGAGTAAAGTATGGCTTCTATTTAGCTGGGGCAGTACACATCAGGGTGAGAGCTGTAGGAAAAGCACAGTATGTTGTGGGGCACAGTATCAGAGTAGTCAGTTAGCCATGTAATCATGTGGGAAAGGGGACTATCAGGACAGGAAAAGCAAAGAAGTTTCAGGATTTTATGTATTTTACTGTATGTTGCTTGTATGTTGTTTACCGGTGGTAGAATACTGATGACAAATGACCAATGGCAGGCATAGTCTGGGTTGTGCATTAAAAACAAAATTCTACACCTACATGGCATTAACATATAAAATACACAAATATAAGAAACTGTACATATACATAGAGGTAAAATATTATACATGAACAGAGAAAAAGTACAGTTGTGTACACTTACCATAAATGTAGATGTTCGAGTGTATTCACTGTCACTGGCATTAACATATAAAATACACAAATATAAGAAACTGTACATATACATAGAGGTAAAATATTATACATGAATAGAGAAAAAGTACAGTTGTGTACACTTACCATAAATGTAGATGTTCAAGTGTATTCACATTTGGGTTATCCCTGCTAGGGCAGCCCTTGGCCTACCCGAATACCAGAGACTTAGTACTTCTGCGCTGGTTGCTGCCGCTTGAGGATTAACGTCAGGTCATCAGTGGTATAAAGTAAGGCAGCCGACACCATTACATCAGCTTTTCTTGCCCTAACCTATCAGGAGCCCCCAAAGTAGGAGGCCAGGTTTTGGTGGAAGAACCCCACCAGTGGAAAATAAATACCAATATGTCCCTTGTAAGGAAAGGAGAACAAGGAAGAAAGGTAACCAAAGGAGAAAGATAAAAAAAGGGGGAATGGAGGGAAACCAGGACTGCAACAGGGAATACACTCAAACATCTACATTTATGGTAAGTGCACAACTGTACTATGTTCTTCGTGTTTCACTGTTGCAGTCATCACATTTGGGTAGATTCCCAAAGCTGAGGAAATGGGTGGAGGCAGTCAAGGAAGCTAGGGGCTGGCCAGGATGCCCAGCAAGATTGTAGAGGCAAACCCTGCCCTGGATTTGGAAAAGAGAGGCAGGTGGTAATGCTTGGTAAATGTGTGAACAGTTGTCTAGGTGGCAGACTCCAGGATGTCGCTGGTGGGGACTCCTCTGAGGAAAGCTGCAGAGGTGGAGGCTGCTCTGGTGGAGTGTGTCCAGACCCCCTTGCGGGGAGGCTTCCCTTGCTGTTTGTAGCAAAAATGGATGCAGTGTGCTATCCATTTGGAAATGGTTTGCTTGGAGATGGCTTTGCCTTCTGCCACTGTAGCAAAGCTAACCAGCAATTGATCAGACTTTCTGAAGGATTTAGTCCTGTCCAGATAGTATCTGAGCTCTCTGTGCACATCTAGAGACTGAAGAATCCTTTACCCCTTGTTCTGGGGATTAGGAAAGAAGGTGGGCAAATGAATGGATTGGTTGAGAGCCACACTGGACACCACCTTGGGCATGAAGGATAGGTTAGTTCTGAGGGATATCCGGTCTGCATGGAAGATGATGAAGGGTTCCACAACCATGAGTGCTTGCAGCTCAGAGACTCTTCTGGCTGAAGCGATGGCCAGAAGGATGGCTGTCTTCCAGGAGAGAAATTTTAGCTCTGCAGAAGAAGCTGGTTCGAAAGTAGGCAGGTGAACTTTTCCAAGACAAAGTTAAGGTCCCAAGCTGGTGTTGGTGGCCTTCTGGGGGGCCTCAAGCTGCTAGCCTCTCTGAGGAACTGTTTGATCAAAGGGTGTGAGAAAAGGGGATGCTCAGGGGGAAAATGAGCAGAAATAGCAGAGGCATGAATTTTTATAGAGGAGAAGGAGAGACCACTGTGTAGTAAGTCAGCTAAGTAATCCAGGATGGAGAGCTGTGCCATATTGGCTCCCTTAGCCTGGATCCATGTGCAGAACCTTTTCCATTTATCTGCATAAGACTTTCTGGTGCTAGGGCGTCTTGCCTCATAGATAACATCCAGAACCTGTTTACTTAGGATGTCAGATTGGTTCGGGGTTAGGGAATAAGCCAAGCTGCCAAACTGAGTGTCTGCAATTTGGGATGCATGAATTCCCCTTCCCTCTGGGTTAGGAGGTTTGAAGTCTGAGGAAGATGCCATGGAGGTAGCGGGGACAGGCTGTGCAGCAGGGGGTACCAGTGCTGTCGGGGCCAGTCTGGAGCTATAAGAATGGTCTTTGGTTTTTCCTATCTTATTTTAAGCAGTATCTGGGGATGAGAGGTAGGGGAGGAAAGGCATAGACCGAGAGGTTGACGCAGGGGAAGGACAGGGCATCCACTTTCTAAGCAATGCAGTGATGCTCCCTGGTGCAGAATTTGCTGAGCTGACGGTTGGTGTGGGAGGCAAAGAGGTCAACCTTCAGGGTTCCCCATTTCTGAGTTATTAGGGTGAAGGAACTTCTGTTGAGCTGCCACTTGTGTGGGTCCAGAAGGTTTCTGCTTAATTGGTCTGCCAGGGAGTTGAGAGAGCCTGGTAGGTATTGTGCTAACAGGTGTAGTTGCATGGAAGAGGCTGTGAGCCAAAGGGTCATGGCCAGCCTGCATAGAGGGTAGGAGTGAGTCCCCCCTGCTTGTTGATGTACCACATCACAGTGGTGCTGTCTGTTTTGATCAGGAGAACCCCTGGAGAGAGAAGGGGTTTGAAAGCTATCAAGGCTTGCTGCATAGCCATCATCTCTTTTTGATTGACATGCAGGGGGATTTGCTGTGGGCTCCATTGCCCCTGTATGCACCTGCCGTCCAGGTGTGCAACCCAAGCGTTGTCTGATGCGATTGTGGTGAGGGTGTGGGTGGTGGGGTGTGGGGAGAAGGGCAGTAACTTGTTGTGGAAGCATGCTGTTGCCCACCAAAGAAATTCTTTTCTGAGGCAAGGAGTTATAGGTAGAAGAGTTTCCAGGTCTTGAGAGTGCTGACACTAAAGGCTCTTTAGGTACCACTGAAGTTTCCTCATTTGCAGTCTGGCATAAGGAATGAGGAGTATGCAAGTGGCCATGAACCCCAGAGCTTGCAGGGTTTTCCTTGCAGAAAGCTGGGGCCTGGTGGCCAGTTGAAAGAAGTAGGCTGACAGGAACATTTGTTTCTCTGGTGTAAGATATGCCATCTGGGATGCTGTGTCCAGACTTGCTCCCAGGAAGATTATCCTTTGGGTGGGCACCTGTTTTGATTTCTTTTCGTTGATTGTGTACTCTAGGGAGGTTAGTAGGCTCTTTACAAAGACCTGGTGCTTGAGCAGCTTTTCCTGGCTGTCTGCCTGAATAAGGCAGTCATCTAAGTAGGGGTGAATTTGAATATTTCTTTGTCTGCAAAAGGCAATGGCCAGAGCCATGCATTTTGTGAGAACTCTGGCAGCAGTAGATAAGCTAAAGGGAAGCGCAGAGAACTGAAAGTGTTGAGATCCTGCCCTGAAGCAGAGATATTTTCTGCATGATTCTCTGATAGGAATGTAGAGGTAGGCCTCTTTTAGATCCAGGGTGGCTAGCCAAGCATCCTTGGAGAACATGGGTAGCAGCTGCCGCAGGGTGAGCATTTTGAATTTTGGGATCACCAGGAAGGTGTTTAGAATGGATAGATCGAGGATGGGAGCGCCATGAGCCCTCTTTTTTGAGCACTAGAAAATGTCTGGAGTAGAAGCCTTGGCCTATCTGTTCTGCAGGAACGTGCTCTATTGCCCTCAAAGAGAGCAGGGAATGGATTTGCTTTGAGCCTCTGCCCACTGATTAGGTGGTAGATCTGGGAACCCTTTTGGGGTTGGAAGGGTGTGGAAGGAAAATTTGTATCCCTGAGACACAATGTTCAGAACCCATTGGTCCTTGGTAATGGTGGACCAGCTGCTTGAGTGAAAGGAGAGTTTTCCTCCTAGGGGTAAGTGAAGGTGGGCAGAGGGGAGGTCGGGAGGAGGTGAGTCATTGTGCATTCTTACTATAAGGGAGTGGCTTAGAACTCCCTGGTTTTGAAGTGGAGGTAGTCCACTACTTAGATCTCTGCATTCGCTGGGGCTGCTGTCTGGGGGGGGGGGGGTGTTTCCATGGGGCCTAGGCTAGCCTGTTTACTCGGAGCAGAAAAGGACCAGTGCTTGGTTGGAAAATGCCTGCTGAACCTAAAGGGCTGGACCTGTAAGAAATCTTTAACTGTTTGCATATATTTTGCTTTTTCTTCCATCCTTTTTAAGACCTCTTTTGCCTTAGTGCCAAATAAGTTATCTTTGTGCAAGGGAGCATCCAACAATTTAGATTTGACATGATCTGGCAGGGGTTGTTCCTTAAGCCATGCATGTCTTCTAATGGCAGATCCAGTGACTGCTGCCCTGCAAGAAGCTTCTAAGGCGTCAAAACCAGAGTGCAAAGTGTGCTTAGTTACTTGACTTGCAGAATGCATTAAGTCTTGTAAATCTTTAGATTCTGCCCAAGCAGGAAAGGAAGACATTTTTTCTTTAAGGAGTTCCAAGGTATTCTTTTGGCTTTTCCCAGTTAGGGGTCACCACAGCAGAACTCTGGTCTGCTAATGATTGGCAGTTGTTTTTTATGGTGTCGAGTGGCCAGCCCGACGCCCAACCTTCAACGAAGGCACGCCCATTCAACGCATGTCTTTCGAATGCCCACTCGACATCGGGGAGAACATGCAGACTCCACACAGAAGGCACTCCCAACCCAAGCCAAGAATCAAACGGGAGAACCTCTTGCTGTGAGGCAACAACGCTACTGCTGCACCACCGCAGAAGAAAGGAGTTCCAAGGTATGTTGCTGATATTTAAGCATATGGAACTGACAATGTAGTGCCCTGATAGCAAAAGTAGCTGAGGTGTATACTTTTTACCCCATCTGTCCAATGCTCAGGAATCCCTGTCTGAGGGGGTGGGATTCTTAGCAGAGGTTGCTTCAATCCCTTTTGGCCCTTGAGAAATGATTTCAGTGTCAGCTGTTGACTTTTTAAAAAGATATTTGTGTGAGTCAGGGACTCTGTAGTACTTGCCTGGTTTTCTGGGAGCAGGAGGTAGGGGTGTCAGGAGTCGGGCTGGATTCAAGGAAAACATCATCCACTACATCCAGGACTGGGGGGATGGCCAAGGGTCTGTGTTACGGAAGATCTAGGAATTCCGAGTCTCTTTTTAGACTGAGGGTACTCCTGACTCTCCCATTGGAAATGCTCCCTTAAAGTATGCAGGGTTTCCCCACAGGAAAAATCCTCTGGGGGAGAGGCTGAAGGAATGGATTCCTCTGTATCAGAATCCTCATAAGTGGAGAGGGTTTCATAGTCAGATGCATCAGATTCATCTGACTCCTGTTCAGGCAAAACTAGTGGGGACAGATCTTTTTTCCTTTTTGAGGGGGTAGCTTGGCTTCCCCTGATCAGCATGATAAGGTCTTTCGCCATTTTAAGCATTTGAGAATGACGCAAGGTAGCAGGCGCCTGAGAGTGGGTAGTCGGTTTATTGGGTGTGATTCGAACCCTGGGCCTAAGGAACTCAGTTGCTTTCGAAAGAACGGTAGTCACGAAAGAAGATGTTGGTTTGTGTCGAGATTCAGTGCTGCGAAGGACTTCCTCGGTAGCCAGTGCCTGCTCAGCAGCTCTGGACCCATCCAAGGTAGAGATAACCACAGGATCATTAGACAAGGAAGAGTTTTGCGGCATACTGGACTCCGAAAGGGTCTCAGTAGCGGCCTGCGAATCAACTGAAGCGGGCATCAGGGGCTGTAAAAGCACCTCACTGAGTACCGGAGGACTGATGACTAACTTAACAGAAGCATTGTCAGTAGGTTTGGATCTTTGCGGTCTGTCTCTGTCTTTATCGTTACATTTTTTCGGAAAATCTGCTGTTGGATGGGTTACCAAAGCCATATTGGAATTCGAGGACTGTAAACAAAAATATCTGGCTACAATAAGGGCCCGACGATGGATAGTTCTGGCGTTAAACAAAGCATAGAAGCGACAACGGGAGATGCCGTTAACATGAGTTCACTGAACAAGGAATTTATATGACATCATAAGGTTTGTGTTTACTGATGAAGTACTTAATCCAACATTTAATGCATCCAAGCACTCTTCTATTTTCTATAAACCAAAAAGCTAGCCTTTTCTTTTACAATTCAGTTCTGACAACCCCAGATATTTAAATATATAAAACCCAACACATATGTGACACTAAAATGATGAATACTATAAAATTCATTTCCAACAACCACAGAGAGTTTAAGGACTACTATGGGCAAATGATGAAAAAAAAAATTTATCTTGCCATAAATTACTGCACCTCCCAAAGCTGCCTGCAGCAAAATAAGTACAGCCCTAATTTTATTTATTTATTTTTTTACCCTCATGGAGCAGACATCCTGATTTCTTTGGAAAGCTAAATCTATCCCATAGTGCACAAAGAGAGCACAGACTGTGAGAATAAGTAGCCCTACCATTTGTTGTTAGAGTGTTGCAGACAGGTGGGAAAAGCCCAAAAATGACTGGTATGGGGTGTGGGTGGCTGTGTGTTTGTGGGGAGTGGACGTCTGCTGTTGTAAGTGTGATGTGAATATTATACATTATGAAATGGAAAGATTAAGAGTAAAATTGTTTGAGTGTCCTGTTTGGAGTATGGTATCACTGCTACAGCTGCTGGTACTGTTTCAATACATGTGTGTCAAGAAGTATGCAAGGACCTGTCTGATTTGAGGTAGTTGCAATGGAGAAATGATGAGTAGGAGTGTCATATCACTTATCAACATACCCCACAAATGGCATTAATTTTAGCTTATACTTTTGTTTGGGCACACTACAATCCATAATGCTTTTTGAAAAAGACATTGGATTCTCATGAACAAGTAACATTCATTGCAATTACTTCTTTTGCTTGGGAGATCATTGTTAAGAAGAAACTGAGAACTGTTTTGTTATGTAAAGCTTGGCATTACATAACATAGTTCAGGTTATGCTATAACAAAATAACTATACAAAGATAACCACAATTACTGTAGCACAGAAAAGTGCTACCAGTACTAAACGTTCTACAAGGAAACAGATCCAGTACTTATTATCAATATTCACCCCTCCAGGAATGTCTAAAGGTCAGTGCCCTGTGCTTTTTCCTATTAACCTGGTGAACTTGGGCTTCCTGAGGCAATGTAGCAACTGCCTCATGTACACCGACAACCCTCTCCTCTTACCTTCCAACACTTGCGAGAGATGCACTTATATATCCAAATTGGAAGCCAAGCACTCTCCAGTCAAGACTGGAATACCTTGTCAAGAGGAGAAGGTCAACACTTGCACCACACCACATGGGACACATAGCCCTCCAGAACACACACCACCACTGCCTTCACATAAAAACACAAACCACACATCCACCTTCGCAGAGGTTCTCAATAAAAATCTACCCAAGCAGCAGAGCCCTCCAAGGCAGAAACTCACTCAACCACCACAACACAACACTAATCACAAGACACATAACTCTCCTAAATAGTGTGCCACTCAACCAAAGCCTCTAAGGCAAAACAGCATGCCCAACACACTAGTCATAGGTAACTCGATAGTGAGGCACACTGATGCCCCACTCACTAGGCTGAATAAGGAGAAATAACAGTCAGCTGCCTGTCAGATGCCAGGATCCGCCACATAATGCACGCACTCAGGTCCCTCAACAACAGGTACAAATATGACTCTGTCACTGTACATATGGGTGTGAATGACATGAGACGTACCTCCCTGGACTACATGAAAAGAGACATGGAGGAGCTCTCGGATTATGTAGCCCAGGCGGGTATGACCCTAGCCCTGAACAGCATCCTACCATCACCCAGAATGATACCACAGTACAAGCAGAAAATGAGAAGTTATGTACCTACCATAACGTTCCATGTTAGTTGTCTTCTCTCGCCTTCTTTCTTGCTGGATGGGTTCGGAGCCGATCCTCTGCTCCAACTCGGCCACTTACTAAAGCTCGAGAGCTTATTTTACCGGCTCGAGGCAACCCTATATCCCATGATGCTAGGCGATAACTCCCCAGATCTCGTTTGGAAGCTGAAAACCTAGCATAGGCCAATAAAAAATCCTCCAACTGGAAAGGAGGAGGAAGAGGGATAAAAACTTCCAAAGATCGTTATCTACACTATAGATATCCTAGGACACCTAGATGGTGAAACAAGGGAATATAAGGACCCTTCAAAGAAGGGAAGATCTTGGGATGGTGGGTGGGACACAAGAAAGAAGGCGAGAGAAGACGACTAACATGGAACGTTATGGTAGGTACATAATTTCTCAATGTTAAGTTGTCAATCTCGCCTTCATTCTTGCTGGATGGGACCGCGTCCCTAGCACCTTCATCCTGGGTGGCTCATTGGAACAGACTCTTGAGAACGGTGGAACCAAATTTTGCTCTGTCCCTGGAGGCCATGTCCAATTTGTAATGCGAAACAAAGGTATGAGGAGAGGCCCATGCGGCTGCCACACAGATAGTGTCTATTGGTAGTCTAGCTTGAAAAGCTGTAGATGTAGCTAGTGCTCCATTTGAATGGGCTTTTGGCTTAGAAGTCAATTCTCTGCCTCTGAGTTGATAAATAGATGTAATCACAGAAGACAGCCACCTAGATAGGGTTACCTTAGATACAGGAAGGCCTTTCTTATTTTCTGCATACGATAAAAACAGTTGATCAGACTTCCTTAATTGTTTGGTTCTATCCAAATAGTATCGGAGCTGGCGATGAACATCTAGATAATGTAGCTTTTGCTCCACTCTATTAGTATAGTTTGGGAAAAAAACAGGGAGATCAATTGATTGATTTAAATTTGTCTGCGAAGCTACCTTGGGTAAGAAGGATGGATTAATCCTTAGAGAAACTCTGTCTTTATGGAAGATTAAGTAGGGAGGACGAATGCAGAGGGCGTGAAGCTCAGATACTCTCCTAGTAGAAGTAATGGCGACTAGGAAGAGTGTCTTCCAGGAAAGAAATTTCAATGAACAGGAGACCGCAGGTTCAAAGGGGGGTAGAATCAAGGATGTTAAGACTAAATTAAGATCCCACTGAGGTGGAGGGTCTTTGATCGGAGGCTTAAGTAAAAATACACCTTTAAGGAAAGCTTTGCAAAGCTTATGGGACATGATGTTGTGGTCCGATAAGCCTATATGAAAATTCGATATGGCTGCCAACTGAACTTTTACTGTAGAGGAAGAAGACCCTGAATGAAAAATTTCAGCTAGGAAGTCCAAGACCGAATGAACTGGGGCAGTAAAGGGATCTATATTCCTTGCCTTTGCCCAGAAGGAGAAACGTTTCCATTTACTAGTGTAAATCCTTCTGGTGGAAGTTTTAAGGGAAGCTACTATGATATCCCGGACGGGATTAGAAATCATAGGAAGCCTGGCTAGAGACGGAAGTGGAGCAACCAAGCAGTGAGGTTGAGAGAATGTAGGGATTGGTGCAGCTGCCCCGACTGATGGGTCAACAGATCTGGAGCTGGGTCCAGATGCCAAGGCTGTACCAAAAGATAACGATGTAGGAACGGAAACCATATCTGTCGAGGCCAATAAGGGGCAATGAGAATCAACTTTGCTCTCAAGTCGGTTGCTTTCTGAATTACTTGTGGTTAGAGGAAATGGTGGAAAGGCATAGAGAAGTCCCCGAGGCCAAGGACTAGAGCGTCTCTGAGGGGATGGCCTGGAATGGGGAAGAGGGTGAAGAAGTCGGGGCATTTGCTGTTTTGGGGTGTAGCAAAAAGATCGCAGCAAGGAAGGCCCCACTTCTGAAAAATCTCTTCCGCCACAGATTGTTTGAGAGACCACTCGTGTGGCATGAGTATAGCTCTGCTCAACCTGTCCGCTATGATGTTGGACTTCCCGGGGATATGCGTTGCTATCAGAAACCGCTGAGAGGAGATTGCCCATTGCCAAAGTCTGAGTGCCTCTCGACATAGGGGATAGGACTTGGTTACGCCTTGCTTGTTGATATACCACACTACGGACATATTGTCCATTTGGATTGCAATAGTTCCCAGGGGAAGAGAGTCATGGAGGGCTTGCAACGTTAAAAGCACTGCTCTCATCTCTAGGACATTTATGTGCAGGTGGCGTTCGAAAGGTTGCCAAGTGCCATGGACCATCCTGCCCTGAAAATGCCCCCCCCACCCGATCAGGGAGGCGTCCAATGTAACCGTGGCGACCGGGGAAGGAGGAACAAAGGGTCTGCCTTGATGGACTTGAGGGGACAATATCCACCAGGACAGATGACTTTTGCAAGTTGGAGTTATCATGATCTTGTGGTGCATAGGGAGTTGCTGAAAGGACCATTGGGCGAAAAGCATCCACTGTAGAAGACGCATGTAAAAACGTGCAAGAGGAAGAAGTGTAATGGCGGCCGCCATAAGACCCAATACTTTCAGGACATACCTGGCCTGAATTTTGTCACTCTGAAGGAGAACATGGACATGGTTTTGAATATCTAAGACCCTTTGATCTGTTAACTTTGCTGAAAGTTGTATGGTGTCCAGGTTGGCGCCTATAAAGGTAATAGACTGACAAGGCGACAAGGCAGACTTTTCGAAATTTATAGAGATTCCTAGCCCTCTGCAAATGTGAATGGTGTAAGCTCTGGCTTGGAGAAGTTGATGCCTGGTGGTGGCAGTGAGGAGCCAGTCGTCTAGATATGGAAACACCTGGAATCCTTGCCATCTCAGGTGAGCCGTAACCGCTGCCATACATTTGGTGAACACTCTGGGGGCTGTAGTGAGACCAAAGGGCAGGGCTCTGAATTGGCAGTGACTGGCACCCAGCCGAAAGCGGAGAAACCTTCTGGAGCGCCTGTGAATTTTGATGTGATAGTACGCATCCTGAAGGTCCACGGAGCACATCCAATTGCCCCTGCCCAAAAAGGGTAGAATGGACTGTAGCGTGACCATCCGGAATCTTGTTCTCTTTACGAACTTGTTTAGTTTGCTGAGATCTAATATTGGGCTCCAGTCCCCCGTCTTTTTCGGTACCAAAAAGAACCTTGAGTAGATTCCGGATCCTAGTTGGTCTGCTGGGACTGGCTGGATGGCTCTTTTTGCGAGCAGTTTTGATATCTCTGGTACTGCTAGTTCCCTTAGACCGGGTGGAACGTCTGGAAGGGTTCCCTTTTGCTGGACTGGGGTTTGGATAAAGGGAATTTTGTAACCCTCGGATATGATCGACTGTACCCATTTGTCTTGAGTAAGGGAAAGCCAGGCTTTTGGGTACAGCGACAATCTTCCCCCGACTGCCTCCAAAGGTGGACAATCGGGCAACACCTCAGGGATGCTGGAAGGGTTTGTCAGAGAGAGGCTCCCTGCTACCCTGGTTCTGCGGACCCCCTCTGCCCCTGGGGCACGTCTGTTGTTGTTACCCCCTCTGCCTCTGGGGGTAAACTGACCTATTACGTCAGGCGTGACTCCTTGAGATTTGCGGGACCACATTTTCCCACCCTTCTGACCCTTAGGGTGTGGTCTTGAAGGGGTGGAGAAACGGACTCCTACGGCAGAAAGAGTCTTGCCATCTTGTTCGCATCTGGTCAAGGTGTCTTTCACTTGAGGACCGAACAAAGCCGAACTGTCAAAAGGGGAATTTATGAAGGACGCCTTGAAAGGGTCCGCAAAATTACAAAGCCGCATCCAGGCGTGACGCCTTAAGGCCACTCCTGTGCCCGCGGCCCTACGGGCTCCATCGGCTGCATATGAAATGAGACGCATGGAGGAGTTAACAATCGAGTTTAGGGTTCCAAGCTGTGAGTTGATTTTATCCTGGGACCCAGCAGCTGACGGATCCTGTAAGACTTCTCCCAACTCTTTGAGAATATCTCTCTGAAGGCGGGTGAAGTGACACAAGTAATTCAGCGACCGCATGGCAAAGGTCGCTGAAGAAAACATACGCTTACCGTACCTATCCATGGTCCTAGAATCCTTATTAGGAGGATGGATAGGTACTGAAGGATCAGCTAGTTCCTTCTTGGTGGCTGCAGCCACCACCATGGCATCTGCCGGAACACCTTTTGTTAAGAATTGTTTGCCAACTGGCGCCGTGATGAATTTAGATGGCCTCCGAGGGGTGGGTTCCACCGAATTCGGGGCCGACCACACCTTCCGAGCCACTACTTCCGTAAGGGGGTCGAAAGGCGGAGACACCCAGGAGGTGGAGGGTCGAGAACCAAATGCCTCCAGGTACACCGTCTCATCCTCGGAAGGATTAAGGGAAGACCAGTTCCTCCTCTGCTTTAGGATTTCTAGGATGTCTGAGAAAGAGACATCCTCAGAGGGGGACTTTGGGGATCCCTCCGACTCATCCAAGTCGGTGTCAGATGTAATGGACTCAGGGGAGTCCACATGCTTCCTCTTACATGTCCTCTTACACGGAGGCTCCGCTGACAGGAAGATATTCCCAGTGGGGAAACCTGAGGCGTTGGATCTCTGGGTCCGGGAGCAAGAGAGTGGGAAGAGACATCAGCAGGCACTGTAGTGGGAGGAGCTGATGGAGCTGACAGTTGACTATGCCCTGGGGCTAGTACACTCATCACCTCGAAGGCTCCCCTATTAGAAAGGCCAGAGGGCTCCCGCTCCGAAGAGGTGGGAACCCCAGGCCGCATCGACAGGGAAAACTCTGAGGCCGATGTCGGGGCCGAGCTCACCAGTGCCGATGCTCTGAGAGGGAGAACGGGGTCGGACAATGGTCCGATGCCACTCACCCCCTCGGAGCCGACGAGAGAGGCCAGGCGCCCGGATCCCTCCAATGAAGGCATCAAGGAGGAGATCGGAGCGGAAGACGAAAGAGCCGAAGGGGGAGGTATCGGCTCCGATGCCACAACAGTCACGGCTCCGAGGAGCTCCGGCTCCGAACTCTGAGGGAGAGTCGAAGGAGGAAAAATGGGTGGAGTCGTAATAGTTACCGTCTGATGAGACGGGCTACAGATCATATGGGCCAATGCCTGAGACTTTAACAGCCTACTTACCACTCTCTCAAAGTCGTGGTCGGAAAGCCTGGACAACCGAGAAGATTGGCTCCGATCCGAGAGCAGGGGGGATCTCGGAGCCGAATGGATGGACTCCAACCAAGGGGATCTTGACCTCTTCTTAGATATGGATGGAGCCGAAGGAGCCGAATACATGTCGGCTCCAGCCGGAGCCGACCGTGAATGCATGGATTCAGAGGTATCGGCACCGAGTGGGGCTGAGACAGGAATCTGTGACTCAGAGGGAATGGCTCCAGCCGGAGCCGATCTAGGCCCAGACAAAGAGCAAGCAGCCGAAGGCTTGGTACTCAGAGCCGACAGTTTTGCTGGTTTCGAAGGCCTCCCCGACGCTGACTTAGTAGGGAACCCTTCGGGCTTTAACAAGCCCCTCAATATTAGTTTGCTCCTGCGCTCCTGCAGGACACTTGGACTGAACGCATGACACACAGAGCAAGAGTCCTGCAGGTGCAGGGGTCCCAGGCAGTAAACACAAGAAGTGTGACCGTCTGTCAGAGACATTTTCTGACAGCACGAGTCACACTTCTTAAAGCCTGAGACCTTAGTTTCTTTTGGTTCCTTCGACATAACAGTGTCGGGGGAGCACAAAAGGAAAAGGAAACACACACACAAACACTCAAAAACAATAAAAATATTAAGTGGGATACTGACACACCCAAACACTCCACAGGATCCCTAAGAATAATTAGGAAAGGGGCAGGCTTAAGACCTAACCTAAAGAGTGGAGGGGGGATATAAGGGGAAAAAAGGGAAGATATTAACGGGAATAGGATTAAAAGTAGTCGTTAACTACTAAAAAACAACTGGGTGGAAAACTAAGTAAAAAGGGTAACTGAAAACTAAGTATTCAAGAGACTTACCAGGAGCCGGTAAAAAAACGCACCTCGCAAGCTAAAGCGGCAAACGTGATCTGGGGAGTTATCGCCTAGCATCATGGGATATAGGGTTGCCTCGAGCCGGTAAAATAAGATCTCGAGCTTTAGTAAGTGGCCGAGTCGGAGCCGAGGATCGGCTCCGAACCCATCCAGCAAGAATGAAGGTGAGATTGACAACTTAACATTGATTGATTTCAACAATTGGCTAAGTTTCTGGTGTCATTCTAAGGGGATCCAGTATCTGTCTGCCTGGGATGACATGATTGACAGACCTCGATGCTTTGCCAGAGATGGCCTGCATTTGTCACCCCTGAGCTTCCGGATACTGGCCAAGGCTCTTGCAACCTCTATAGTGCCCTTTTTATGCGGTGTTCCCAAGACCAAATTACCACCGTAACAGCTACAAAAAAATGCAATTTGAGGGTCATGCTGCTCAATGCTAGAAGTCTAAATATCAAAATGCACTTGCTCGAAGTGCTCCTTAAAATGGAGAATATTAACATTTGTGCTGTAACAGAGATCTGGTTCAAGGCAGCAGAAAGCACCCCTGCACTACCAGGCTATAAGTCATTCCACACCTTTCGGGCCGCAGAACTTCGACCGAAGCTCCAAAGGCGGTGGTGTTTCCATATTCATAAAGGATACGCACACATCCAGACTGGTAGCCCAACATAACGCATCAGAGATACTTCAGGTGCAGCTAGCATTGAGTAAGACAGCGATTAAGGTCATAGCCTGCTATAGGTCCCCAACCATGTCCCAAGACTCGCACTCCACGTTCCTAAGCACCCTGGAGAATATTAGGGTCCAACCTAACACTCTCTTACTAGGTGACTTCAACTACCCCTCCATTAACTGGGTAAACTACTCATATACCAATACACTTGCCCAATGTTTCCTGGAGTTCATTAATTCCAATGCCCTGGACCAGCTTGTTCTTACCCCCACTAAAGGTAGCAACATCCTTGACCTGGTCATTAGTAATATGGGCAACCACTGCTCTACACCAATAGTCAGCTCCTCACTGGTTAGATCCGACCAGAAACGAATCACCTTAGAAATCCCCCCCCCCCACACCGCAAAGGTAACCTTCATGAAAAAGTTCTCCAAAGCTAACTTTGGGCTCCTAAAAACTGAGGTGGCTAACTTCACGGCGTCCATGCAAATGGAGAATAGTTGTGTGACCGCAGAATCATACACCAATGCACTGTACGAACACATACACAAATGCGTGGATCTCTCCATACCCAATAGAACCAAGACACTTTCCTCCAAAAAAGGAAGCCAATCTGGTGGTCCCCTGCCATAAACAAACTCTACAACAGAAGAAGGAAACTGATGCGGAAAAAGGTGAAGTCCCAAGACTGGAAAAACTCCCTTTTCAGCTTCAACAAAAAGTTGAGATCCTTCATCAAATCCTCTAAAGCTAGCTATGAAAACAGAATTGCAGCAGATAGTAAAGACAACCACAAGGCCTTCTATAGTTACGAAAAGAATCTCCAAGGCAATACCCAGATTTGCTCTGAGCTACTGCACAATGGTACCTCCTATACCAAGCCAACAGATATTGCCAGTATACTAGCTGACAGATTCAGTGCCAACTTTACCCCCCCCCCCAAAGGACCAATCACAATACCAGTAGATTGCCAGGCACTCGGTATTACTGTTTCACAGGTAAAAACAGCACTGTCCAAGGCCAAGAATACAGCTTCTATAGGACCTGACAATATCCTTGGTTGTGTTCTACATGAACTACAGAGTGAACTGGCACCTCACATGTGTGCCCTGTTCAATTACAGCCTCACCTCAGGCTTTGTCCCTACCGAATGGCGCACAGCTACAGTCATCCCTCTCCACAAAGGAGGAACAACTACAGACCCTGGGAACTATCGCCCCATTAGCCTGACGAGTCTGATATGCAAAGCTATGGAACGCATCATCATGGACCTAATAAACAAGAATAGAGGGAATCTCCAAACTCTGGATCCCACGTAGTTTGGTTTTGTGAAGGGTAGATCATGCCTGCTCAACTTGGTCGACTTCTTTGAGTCAGTCAACAGAGCTGTGGATGAAGGCAAGGTAGTTCATACAGCCTACCTTGATTTGGCCATGGCTTTTGATACCATTCCCCACTCAGGAATCATAGAAAAACTCACTAAGCTTGGCATCAACCCCTATATCAATAGGTGGGTTGCAAACTGGCTCACAGATAGAACCCACACTGTGAAAGTAGCTGACTGCAAGTCAGACTGCTGACTAGTCACGAGTGAGGTCCAACAGGGTTCAGTCCTGGGTCCTCTCCTGTTTGGTATCTACTTCTCTGAAGTCCAGGCCAACATGAAGGGACTCTGGCTGACAAAGTTTGCAGATGATTGCAAGATGGGAGCTATTATTAACTCCCCAAGTGATGTTGACATCCTACAGAATGTCCTCACTGAGACCAACGACTGGTGTCAGAACCATGACCTTAAGCTCAATGCCAAAAAATGTGTCGTCATCCCTTTGGGAAAAACCCAGTTCCTATGAATTACCACGTTGATGGTTGTCCACTAAACACAGAAGGCATTATAAGAGATCTGGGAACTCAAGTTGACAGCAACCTCTCTTTTGATCACCACATTGCCACTGTGGTAAGAAAGTCCTTCTATGTAGGACATCTCATTAGTAAGGTGTTAGAAAAATATATAATAGTAATATGCATGCTTAGTGCATTTGAGGTTTAAAAGGGTTAATACATTTATTCTGTTCACACTGCATGAATCTGCACAGCTATTAGAAACTTAACAAGAGACATTTCATTTCTGCTAATGTCAGGAAACTTAACAAAGAGATATTTAATTTCTGCTTATACCATGAGAAAATATACAGCTGCTAGAAGCTTTGATAAAGAAAACAATAGACGCTTGAAAGTATAAACCATAGTCAGCATTACTTGTACCAAAGCTAGAAATGTACCTTGAATCTAGTCAAAATGTAACACATGTATTAGAACTGTACAAATGAAGAACTGAAAAGTTAACGTGGGCTAAAATAAGTCTAAGGCCAGGTTGTTTTTCTCAAAATGTTTTTGCAAGACAGCAAATAATCCGATCAAGTCAGCAATAAGTCTGGTAACATTTTCTGTGAAACATACAGAAAGTTGTGTCCAACTACGTCAGCAATAGAATAGTAACATTTTCTGTGTGACATGAAGAGAACTGTATAAGAATAACATACTGATCATCGAAGAGCCAGACAAATCCTGTACCTACATGCTTTGTCTCCTTGCTGCAAGAAATAAAGGGTGCCTTGCTTGAACCTAACGTGCATTGGTCTTTGAAGTTTTTTCCTTTTACAGATTGGTCCTTCGGACCGGAACTCTCTTTTCACCTCGGATCAGACGGCCAGGTGGTTGAAACCGTACGGGGAAGAAATCAAATCGGTTCTTCTTATATGGAAAGTCCTCCGACTGAATTGTCGTTTAAAAGAGGCCAGCCACTTTCTGATCTGTGACTGAAGGACGAGTCTCCACGAATCGGGGATCAATCACGTAGGCTCAGGTAAGGTGAATCTACTTTTTTCTGTTTTAGATCAGGGACTAGATGTGTATTGTTTTTGTCAGATTGTATTTTTGCAAGTCAGGGACAAAAAAGATTACTGTCTTGTCATAGATCAGGAGAAACAGAATAAGTAGGCAGTCATTCTGAAGAGACTATAACTAAATCCATGGTACCACGTTAAAAATTAAGAGAAGTTACATAACGATCAAAGGGTAAAACAAAATGGATAATAATTGCACAAAAAGACCCCAAAACCTGCCGTTAACGGAAGACGCAAAATATATGCAGTCGCAGTGCGCCGACAATATTAGATATTATTCAAAATGGGTTAATAAATATGAATTCGACGGAAAATTAGAAAAATCCTCGCTTATCAAACAGCTCAAAAATGATTCCAAGGGTCGGGTAAAAAAGCAACGTCGATTAGGAATTCCTCAGGCACACAGGTGGCTGGAGGAAGTAAAGTGTAGGGAACAAAAAAACAAAGATTCAAAAGCAATGTTTTTAGATAGGGAGGATAATAACTTAGTAATAGCATCAGCACCTCCGCCTCCCTTACCAGAATATGAAGCAAGTGAACAGATTAGTCCACCCCCACTATATCCTGCGGTCACTGAAAATAGAGAAATTGTGAAATTAAAACTGACTAAAATTAGAGATCCCATCAGGACCAGGTCCCGAACAAAGGCAGGTAATTTAGAAGAAGGTATCGAGTTATGGCAAATAGTTAAGAATTCACGATCTATAGGTGAAGAAGAAGAAATATGCCCACTTATAGAAGTACCCAATCCTCAGGCAGGTCAAGACAATCAGGACCCAACTATCTTAGTGTATAGACCTTGGTCTCCGGAAGATATCCGGAAAGCCACTGAGGGAATTCCCCATCCAAAGGTTAATTTCAGAAAATTCTCAGAAGATTTACAATTGAGGTTGAGTTATAACCTAAATGGAGAAGAAATAGAAAAAGTAGTTAGACAAATTGTACGGCCAGATTGGTACATGATTAGTGGGAATTGGAATCCCCGTGACGCTGCACAAAGACCCCTCCCACATAGCAGCGCAGAATTAGACGCCAAAGTAAAAGGTCTTACAGGCGTCTCTGAAAAATGGAAACCTAGGGCAGACTGGACTTGCATTAATCAATGCGTCCAACAAGAAGGTGAAACAATTGATCGGTATTATGCCAGATTGTTAGAATGTTTTAATAACCACTGTGGAATGCAGGTTCCTGAAGATCAAACACAAGATTCCCCATATGAACAGCAGTTAAAGAATGCATTTTTAAAAGGCATTAGCACGCCTATAAGCAGTTTTATTACAAAACACATGGTAGACCATCGTACAAGCAGGTTACAATCATTACTTGAATATGCTAGGCATGCCGAAAGGCATTTTAATAGCAAAAAGATAAAGAAAGCTCAAGTATTTTCTGCAGAAGATGGAGCAGAAGTTTATGTAGTACAGTCTGGGAAAAAGGGCAAGAAAAAACACGCAGGGAAACAAACAATCTGATCAGCGATCAGAGGACTCTGAAGGGTGGAAAAAAAAGGGAGAATGTTTTAAATGCGGTAAAAAGGGACATTTGGCAAGGGATTGCAAGAAAAACAAGAAGGCAACAACGGAAGACAAGGAGGGTGAGGACTGACTATATGGTAGTCAAGAATCACTAGAAGGGGCTACCGAAGAAAGGACAAATGAGAATGTGATAGAGGGAGTAGAGGAAGTGCAGGAAGTTAGTGACAATGAAGAAAATGAAATATTAGATCTAGCTTTATTGAGCTTGGAGCTCTATTTAGCAGACGCGAAACCAGAAGTTACACTCTTCGTAGAAGGGAGGGATGTCAAATTTTTGTGTGACTCAGGGGCATCACGAACCCTGATACACCCCTCCAAACTGCCAGAAAACACAGAGTCACCTGATTACATACTGGTCAAAGCAGCCAATGGACAGCTGTATCGGGAGCCTCTCTCCTATAACATTGCAATAACTGATCCAGTTTCAGGATTGACACAAAGATGCAAAATTGTAGTTTCTGAAAAATGCTCAGTAAAACTCTTGGGCAGAGATCACATGCAGCTATTTAGTATAGCAGTAGTCCCAACCATGCAGGGTATGGAAGCACAGCGACAGATTAACACCTTTGTAGTGCAATCGGAGGGTGAAATGTTTTATTGGTACAGCCAGGACCTGGTTATGACTGGTCCAGGGACTGTGACCAAAGAGTTATTGAACCTAGCCATCAGCAAGTTCCCCTCCCTTGACATTGATAAGCAACACCTGTTGCACTGTACCCTGTATTATTGCAACATACCAGGATCTGATAAGGAATATGAGCAAGAGTTATTTAAGAATCATGCAAACAGATTGATATTGCGTAACCTATACTGAGACACAGAAGGGAACAGTGCAGCCAGCTGTTCATTGCCCCAGGAGTTCTTTTGCACTTTATAAATCTAATCGATTACCATGTCAGTTTAACCAAAAACAGAACTATAGAATGGGCAGACCTAGGAGAAAAAGTCATGAGATGGGAGAAACAGACAGAACTAGAACTGTCAGAACAAGGAATACAAGTACAAAAGTTGAATTGGGTAACTCAGACCAACCCAGCTGTGCACTTGCAGTCTAGCGACGAACAGCTGATTGATACTCCTATTAAAGGAGGAAGAGAATGCCTTACGAGACATACCAAAGACTCTCTGGTCAACAGGGAAATCAGATGTAGGACTCATTCGTACAGCGGGACCAGTTACTATCACGCCAAAGTCAGCATTCAGACCACAAAAAAGACAGTATCCCTTAAGAAAAGATGCAGAGGCAAGGATAAAGCCTATTATAGCAGCCTTACTTAAAGGAGGGATACTAGTAGAATCTCCCGATTCACCATGTAACACACCCTTATTTCCAGTTAAAAAGGCCAATGGAGAATGGCGTATGGTCCAGGATTTACAAGCCGTAAATGATGCAGTAATACCAAGGGCACCCACGGTGCCAGACCCACATACCCTGTTAAATGATTTGAAACCTCAACAAAGATATTTTTCTGTGGTAGACATCAGCAACGCGTTCTTTTCGATACCGATACACCCTGACAGCCAGTATTGGTTTGCATTTACATTTCAGGGGAAAAGGTATACATATACGCGACTACCACAGGGATATTGTGAAAGTCCAATGATATTCTCACAAGAAATGGCAGGCAACTTGGCGGGATTCACCCCACCAAGAGGCAGTCAGATTTTACTTTATGTTCATGACATCTTGCTGGCTGCCCCCACCCAGCAGGATTGTAGAGAAGATACCATAGCACTTCTATGATTTTTAGCCGCTGAGGGACATAAGGTAAATAAAAATAAACTGCAGCTTTGGAAAAAACAAGTCAAATACCTAGGATATGTAATATCCAAGGAAGGTAGAACATTAGATGAGGACAGAAAAATAGCAATTTTGCAAGCACCAAAACCCACTATCAAGAAGGAAATGATGTCCTTCCTGGGTACAACTAATTTTTGCCAGAGTTGGATTCCAAACTATGGCTTGGAATCTGCACCTCTGACTGACCTTATATATAAGAAGTCTATGGCAGCGCAGGATTTGTTACAATGGACACCAGAGGCAGAATCTGCCTTCTGTAAACTAAAGCTGTTAATAGCGTCCTCATTAGTTCTGGGATTTCCAAACTACCACAAACGTTTTTTTCAAACTGTAGATTGTAAGCAGGGTTACATGACATCAGTGTTAACATAACAGCATGGGGATAAGCAACGCCCCATTGCTTACTACTCATCACAACTAGACCCAGTGGCATGGTCCTTACCCCACTGTGTACAAGCAGTAGTTGCAGCTGCAATGGCAGTACAGGCTTCAGCCTCAGTAGTCTTGTTCCACCCTCTCACCTTGAGAGTACCTCATGCAGTCGCAATTATTTTACTACAAGAAAAGGTGGCATTATCTTTCCCCTGCTAGGCATATTTCCTGTATGACTATATTATTTAGCCAACCTCATATGACAATTGAACGATGCACGACTTTAAACCCTTCTACTCTGCTCCCGACCCCTGCAGATGGCACACTGCACTGTTGCCTGCAGGTAATTGAGCAAAAGACACTACCTAGAAAAGATCTCACGGATGTCCCCTTGGATGATACCGAGGTGACATACTACGTGGATGGCTCGTGCAAAAGGGGTCCTGCAGGACAGAACCTAGTAGTATATGCAGTAGTCTCTGATACTGAGATTATAGAAGCAAAACCTTTACCACACAAATTATCTGCACAGGCAGCAGAATGGATTGCCCTGACATGGTCATGTACCTTAGCAAAGGGTAAATGTGTAAACATTTTTATTGACAGCCAGTACGCTTTTTCTACTGTACATGTTTTTGCACAACAGTGGAAAAACGGGGGAATGATAACATCTACTGGCAAACCTATAAATCATGCGCAGTTTATTTTAGATCTTTTAGAATCTATTCAGTTACCTCAGAAAGTAGCCATTTGTAAATGCACAGCTCACACCAAGCAACAGGATAGAATTTCAAAAGGTAATGCGAGAGCTGATACAGCTGCAAAACAAGCAGCCACAGAAGTATTTCTTTTAAATGAGGAATTACAACCCTCTGAAACTTTAGATCTAGATATGTTAAAAACAATGCAGACACTCACCACGCAAGCTGAAAAACAGCGATGGATAAAACAAGGAGCAATCCTCGAAAAGGGGCTGTACATCTCTAGAGAGGAAAAACCGATACTACCCTCTAATTTGTTTCGCTATGCAGCATTGTTGAGCCATGGGCAGTGCCATGTCTCAACAGGGGGGATGGTACAGCTGGTGAACCAGGTGTTCACAACGTACGGATTTACAAACTACTCTAAAAAATTTTGTTTGATGTGTCAGATTTGTAACAAACATCATGCACAGGGGGCGATAAAGCCCAAACAAGGGAGTTTCCCCACACCACCATATCCGTTTCACACTATTTGTATGGATTTCATAGAATTAAACAAATGTGAAAATAAGAAGTATTGTCTTGTCATTGTAGATAAATTCGTATATTCTGTCTGCAGAGCCAAGGTCTGCTAAGAGTGACTTAATTTCGGAAAACCTGCAGAGTCATGAAGTGCATATGATTTTTATGTTCCTTAAGTATGCACTGGAACCCTTACTGGAGTTCAACATACACCTTCAGAGCAGAGAAAGTCAGCTACTGACACTGCATGCAACTGTACATAAACTCCTGCAGCAGTACGCTGGTAGACTCCTCAGACCTGCAGCTGCTGTTAGACTAATCAAACTCAGTGATGTGTCAGTGTTGACTGACAGTAGCTGTGTTCTACCAAATGGTGAACTGAGGATTGGCTATGAAGTCAAGCAGTACATGAACAGCCATGAGGAGGATATTGCCGGCACAGTCACTGAATTTAACTTTTACAAAAAAGTTGCAGCTATTTATGCTGCAGTGCTGCAGAAAATGCTGAAAAAGTTTCCCATGCAGGATCACTTACTGAAAGATGCTGCATTACTTATTAATCCAGCCAAAAAATTGGGCATTTCTTCAGGATTTGTCAGAGATGTTGTCTTCCATTTGGGTGTATATGAAAATGATGTTGAGGCTGAACAACTAATCGATGAGGTCACCCAATATCAGCTCGAGGACACAGGGAATCTGACAGGCCCAGTAGATGGTCACAGTACTGGGCACACCTTCTGAATGACCTTTGCACTGAAGGGAAACTGCCACTCTTTAAGCAGCTGATGATGAGCCTAATTTGTTTGCCACACTCTAATGCACAAGCGGAAAGAGCATTTAGTATGGTGCGGAAAGTGAAAACTGAACTGTGTCAGTATCTGAGTGTAAAAACACTGAACTCTTTGTTGGCAGTTAAAATGAATGAAGAACTGGATGTCTGTGATGTTAAGCTGCCAAAACATGTTTTAGAGGCTGCCAAGAAAGCCACAGCAGCATACAATAAGTCTACATCTGACATATGATAGGATGCTGTTTAACTTGGTCTAAACTTTGTGTGAATTGCAGTATGTCTGTTTAGAAAATGTAGTAAATGTGATTTTTATTTTTGTAAAGTGCTGTTTCATTTACTTATGGTTTGGTTATGGTATTGCAGATTATCAAATAAAGGTTTTTGGATCTGAGAAGTGTGTGTTATTGAATTTTACAGTTCTACCATGCTCCATGGCAATGGCACGTTTTGCGCAGTGCAAAAATAGGGTGTTCCACATTTTGACCATTTATCACACATTGTTAGGGTCTGTGTTCCACATTGGCCACTTAAGAGGTTGAGACCTATGTTGTCATGCAAAGCTGACTAATTAGCTGAATCTAGCCAAACTGGAAATTTGAGATTCTAGCTCATTGAAGGAGGGGAGATGGGAGGAGTAACTTGTCCAGGAACTGAAACGTGCAAAACTGCTCTTTGTAAAAAGTCTTTTTTATCTTAGTAGTCTGATAAGACTTTTGCAAGCTCAGTCAATGACACATGATCTGCTGACTGCCAAACTTGGCAGTTTTTTTTTCAGGTGTTCTATTCTAAGCAAATGGAAATGTAGTCTGACAAGTGGTAGGGTTACTTATGTGCTCCCATCATGCATTATGGGACAGATTTGGCTTTCCAAAGGAATCAGGATGTCTGCCCCATGACGATTGTCAATGGTAAAAAATAAAATAAAATTAGGAATGTACTTATTTTGTTGCAGACAGTTTTGTGAAGATAAAACTATATATGTTATTTTATAATTTCCCTGAAATGGTTCTTTAAATATGTAGGTTCATTCAGAGATGTGATTACAAACTAGTTTCATATAGTGGGATAAATAGTAATAAGAAATGAACAGCTGAAAAAGCCATAGCAAGGAAAGCTGAATGACAGAAAGCACACTGCACAAAACAAAGTGTCAGCCTTGTTCCATCCTCAGGTACCCAACAATAGTTATGGTCCACAATTAAAATAATAAGATCTATCTGTGAAAGGGTCAGTTTCTTTCCTTCTCCTAGTTCTGCAACTGTTATATAAATAAGTGTGGACAATAACACTGCACACGAGCTGCATATTTCAGTATGTTTTTGATCACTGAATAGAGAGTCAACACACATTCTAACTTGCACTGCAGTAGTCTAAGCCACACCTCTCTTATGCCACTCTACCAAATGATGGACTAACTTCCTTCTCTAATGCTAGACATAAAACACACCAACTTATGAGTAAACTTCCTTTTCTAATGCAAGCCATAAAACACGCAAACTGATGAGATTATTCCTTCTCTAATGACACCCATAAACACACACTGACTGATGAGTTAACTCCCTTGTCTAACGGTAGCCAAAAAAACATACCAACTGATAAGTTAATTTCCTTCTCTAAACACACGACTGATGAGTTAAATTCCTTATCTAATGCCAGCCACAAAACATTAACTGATAAGCAGGCTTCCTTATTTAACGCCTGCCATAAAACATACCAACTGATGAGTTAACTTCTTTCTCTAATGCCAGCCATAAAACACTAATTGATAAGAAAGCTTCCTTCTTTAATGCCAGCTATAAAACACACCGAGTGATGAATTAAATTCCATCTCTAATGTCAACCATAAGACATACCAGCTGGTGAGTTAACTTCCTTTTCTAATGTGTGCCATAAACTACACCAAATTGTGTTAACTGTGTTCTCTAATGTGGGCCATAAACTACACCAACTGATGTAATGCATGCCATAAACAACACCAACCAGTATGCTTACTTCCTTCACTAATGCATGCCATAAACCATACCAAATGAAGAATTAGCTTCCTTCTCTAATGTGTGCCATAAAACATACCAACTGATGAGCACACTTCCTTTTCTAATGCTAGCCATGAAACATGCTTCAACTATTTTGAATAATAGCTATAACTATGAACAGTGGCAAAATCATCAACATCATAATTCACTGTGTCACAGGCTTCAATGTCTTCATACTTTTTTAAACTTGCTGTCTTAACAGGTGTGCATGTTGGAGGGAAAGGTCATAGCAATAGAGTCAAGTAAACATTTGAATACAGATTAAGCACTGTGGGTTACTTACAAACAGAAAAGGACAAAATGAGGTGAGAAAAAATACTATTTGCTTCTATATAAAAGAGAAAAAAATATTTTGTTGTACTGTAGCTTTTTGTGAAAATAAATGTTAAATTTGACACATTTTACTAAAAATACAGAAAAATTAATCATTTACATTTCCAAGCCCTACATTAGTACCTAATTTTACCATTCACAAATCCAACTGTCCTATGTTCTCTGGAATACGAAAACATAAGCAAATGTTTTCTTAAACATCTATCTATCCATCCAATGCTGTTTTGAGTCGCATCCAGCAACTATAGCGACACCATAACTTCTACAGAGTTTACTAGGCAAGTAGGGAACTGAAGTAAATTGTAGGTCTTTCTACACCATACACATGCACTTACACACACCTACATAGCATGTAGAATCACCAGTTTGCCTACCACATGTCTTTGGGATATGGGATAATGAATGTGGCCCAGAAATTATCAATTTCCTTCCACAAATTAAAACAACTTCAGAAAAATAAGTATTTTAATAGCAGGATAAACAGTCACAAAGGACTTGATCTTAGAGAAAGCAGCAAAATAACCTATTCATATCATCCAGTTTAAAGGAACAAGAACTTGTAAAATACTTTACAGCAGTTTGTACATGTCAACAGTAACTATATCTGTATGTTTGGATGTGCAATCTGAAGGTCACCAGAGCTGAAAATACACTTGTTATGGCTATCAAAACCTGGTGGTGCTCAGGAAGTCACCAGCCAGAACCAACAAAAGAAACTTCAAGAAGGATAAGCCAAGTAGAAAGTGCTATTCCAATAGAAGTGAACAGATATAACAATGGAAGTATAATGACCTGTACAATACAAACACGTGGTAAATAAAAAAAAAAATAGATATTCCTCCAAGTCTTTTCAAAGTGATTAGACTAGCATTAATTTCCTGATCAGACTTTTATTTAGATGAGCAATTTCATTATTATTTCGACTTCAGGTGAAGCAGATGGCTCAATTTTCCATAACAGTAGCAACAGTTCTTCTGTGACACTAGCAGGTAGCACTGGATAACAGGTCAATGTTTTTTTTTCTAGTATATTATGTTCCAAATGTTCCAGCCATGGTATAACATAAGACTGATGAAGATGGGGTTGCACTGGTGTGGATCAATAAACTATATATGGTTCATGTGGTATTCATTGCTTGCATTTCTTTTGTGGATTTGTGAAATCAACCTCTGCTGCCATTTAAAACTATTCACTGAGTATAAGGACTCCAATATACTACCACAACAGTCGTCTTATCTGTCTGGCATTAAGAATACAAAAGTAACCTTTTCTCCTAGTGCCATAGAGTAACAAGTTCACTCTGTATGTACACAGCTACTAACATTTTTTTTTATTTATTCACACTTTGTTGACTGGGTTAGTTTTACTAGGCCAGCAGTCTATTTTTAGGGGAGACTCAAGGTGGTATTTATACTGACTAGGGATATTCTGGTCAGGGCACAAGGAATTTCTGTTAATCTTTTCAGTAAGTGCTTTGGGATATTTTACATCTACCTGAGCTACCACCAACTAAGGCAGCTGGGACCTCTATTTCATGTCTTATCTGAAGGATGGCACATTCAGGATTGTAGTAACCCTCTATTATACTGGAGTCATTGCAGTGTAAATACTGGAAAAATGAATCCTAACACCTGGTGTAGGAACAAAACCCAAAGTCTTCTGATCTTTCAACAACAAAGGCAAGTGGCTTACATGTTGTGCCTCTGACACTGTAGTAGAGAAGGATGCTTTAATTAAACTTCACTTTTCAAAACTGGCCTGAAAACCTGAATTTGCTCTATGAGTGTCGCAATACAGATACATTCACGACTAAATTAAAAAAAATGCATCTATCTATCCTGTCTAGAAACTCCCAAGCACCAATACTTGTAACTACTAAATTAAGAAAACTGAAGCAAGGACACTAACTTTGAAAAGATTTCTTAAACACATAGCACACTTTAAAAAGAAACATACAGTTAAAAATGCAGAAATACTTCGACCAGTGAACTGTGACTCTAGGAGTTACAGATTCTCCCAGCAGCAAAGTAAGATGCACGATTAAACAAAATATGTATTAATATAGTCTCTTACTTTTCGTTCTATCATTACCAATTAATTGCTGAGTAAAGGAAGACAATGTTAAAAAATTAAATCCTCTGATGCAAAAATGATGGTTCACTGCCGTGTAAGGTAGAAAGAGGTATTGATTTTGAAAATGGGGATCACTACTATATAGCACAAGAAATAAAATTGTGTGCAAACTTGGTAAACTGTTTATGAGTTGACTACAGAAAATGAAAGGCAAGATAAGTAATTAACAAAACAATGTTTGTGCTAATTAATATGAAGTCAGGCAAAATTCTGTGGTACAGACAGCAGTACGAGTTAACCAGGAAATGTAGTGCTGGCAAGCTAAGTCTAGTGCAGCAGAATGACTGCATTGCGACAGAATGTCTCTAATAAGAAGGAGCAAATGAATTGTCTGCAGTGCAGAGCATCACAAATGCAAAGTGAGAAATCAGATGGAAAGAATGAGTTTGTCTCTGGCTCTAAACAAAATGGAATAGGTTTCGAATGGGAGTTTTGTCGAAAAGGTAACTGCATGACTGTATGTGAATTAGGGTTAAAGTACGGGTTATGGAAGGAAATAGATCCAGCATTGTAAATATGTGTATGAGCTCGTGTCTGTGCATGTGTATGTCTGTCTTGTGCAGCGGTAAATCTATGGAAAGTGATATTTAAGGTAATATGCAGAGTTAGGCTTAGGGGCACAGTTTGGGTTAGCATGCATTACTCAGGTGGTGCGGGAGGGGAAGGGCAAAGCAATTTTCAAAATTAATTTGTTATATATATTTTTTTATACATCACCATCCATTCTTATTTTAAATGTGGCATTTTCATGTTTTAAAGTTGACTTGATTTTTTTTACAGTTTTTACTGAGATTACCTTTATTTCTATATGTTGGATTACTGAATATGCATATTTTCTTTTTATATAATTTAATCAAATTTGAATTCCACCAGTGAAGGAACATACATTATCTTTATGAATGGAAGTGCTAGTACTCATTTAAAGAAATTTAAATAACATTTTTCTAGACTTGAGTATTCCTTACCCTATCATAAAAATTCTTCTTCTTGTCATTTATTCTGAGATATTGATTTTGAATAGTTGAGTAATCTATAGCCATATTTCTTATAAGTTAGTAGTAATTTACTTCTTTTATTAAAAATTTCAAGGTATAAAGAATTACATACACACATGGGGGTTGAAATATTGGTTAAGGTGTTTATACACACAAGGGACAGGATTTGATTCTCACATGGGATAGTTGGTTAGGCTTAAAATGGGCCACAGAGACAATTACCCTAGTACTAACCTATGTAATTCAGTTAATAAACAATTTAGGAGGGGGTTGCTATAATGGTTAAGGTGGTTACCTCAAAGACACAAGGTGCAGGTTTGATTTTCACCTCTGGAAGGAAAACTGGCTAGGCTTAAAACTCCCCACAAGGACAACTAGCCTAGTACTTACCCTCGATCAGATGTTCCCATCAGGGCTCACAACAAAGTTTTTAAGTCCTCCCAATTAGTGACTACAATATCTAAAACATTTTATTCCTATCTGGATCTCTGATTACCTGTGATAATCCAAGAATTAACAAGATATCTAAAAAATCATGTCAACTTTTGAATCAGTGGTATAGTTGTCCCATAGGATCAAAAACTATTGTTTCTAAATTGTTTATAGAAATTAATTCCAGTGGTACTGAATTATGATTTAATAATAGGATACCACCATCATTCATGTTCTGCTTTAAGCACCCATACTTAATATATCCTGCAAATATTAATTTGCTTGTATCCCCATGCTTCAGCAATAGCTAATATGATTAGATTTTCCAATCTCATTATACTGTGTTGCTTATAGACTTTATTCCCAAAGCTAAGGGCATTACGGAAATAAACTTTCATAATTTGTTTAGATCATCTATACCTTGTAGTGATCTCCCTTGTACACGTATGTCTTCCAAAAATCTCTAATGTTTGCCTTGGTTTTGCTACTGGCAAATTCAGCATTAGAATAAATAAGGTGAAAGCAATCATTTGTGAATATCTGATGATCATCCTGAAACTCTTCCCAGTAAGTTATCAATTTAATCGAATAAGTGGTACAATGCTGCCTAAGCCATGTGTTAAATAGAAATGCTTTTTATAACTTTGTGAAAATATTATCATTCCATCTCTGATGAAAATACTTCACTGAAGGCCACTTCAGCTTTATTTTACTCAAGGATTTCCAATATGTCCAGCACCACATTTTCATATGGTTGAATGGTGTGTTTTGGAGTTTATCTGTTCCATAGTGAATTAATGAGTATGTAGTCATAACCACCCTTACAAAATGTACTAATTACATACATAGTAATGATTACCCTCAGTCTAACTATGTCACTTAATTTTCTATGTACTGGTTAAACACAGAGTTGGTCAAAATTAAAACCTCATTGATTTTATTCTACAAACTATGTGGTGTTGAGTTATTCACATACCTGCTAGATTTTACTTGCATGTATTCTAAAATATGAGTGATACATTTGTCAGAATTAGTAGGTATATAGTTTTTAACACTCTGGGAAATGTCTAGTTCTGGTAACTTAACAAGTCCCCCTCAGGCTCTCCTTTCATTTTTTTCTAATTTGAACTTGTTCCCCATTCATTGTCAAATCTATTACATTGGTTAGTTTCATTAGGTGCAATAATGACTTCAAGGTAGTAAAGATGTGGTAGTTCAAATAGATCTAAAATTGGACTGTTTAAATTGTTGTCAATAATTTGTATTGGTCCAACAAGATTTTTTAAATGTTTTCTTGTAGTTTGTGCACATTATTACGTATTCTTTTAGATGGAATTCCACATGTATGTGCAGTATTTAATTCTTTATTGTTAAAGATTCTATGATTAGTTTGGGTAATTAAAGTGTCTAGCTCTAATGAATCAAGAATATTTGGCTTACTAAGCTTTTTACTATTTTTAGCTCTTGAGAAGGAAACACCTGTGTGTTTCTTTTTATCTACACAAAGTATAGGCAGACTTTGGAGTGGTCTTTTTTAACACTTTGATAATTTTATTAAAAAAAATACCAACACCAAGAAAAGTATTTTTTATCTAGGGAGTTACTGAGATGACTCTGTACTAGAAGATAAGTTTATATCTTCTGAGAATGAAAATGGAGTTTTCAAATGTAATTTATAATCTCTGCTATCTCAGAAATTGGGACAACGAATTATCTCCTTTTTTAAAGATTCAAGTGCATCTTCTTTCCAAGATTCTACAAATGTAAGAACAGAACATAACGGCATCTCATTTCTACAACATCAATCTGCATCATCATCAGTAATGTTACACTCTTTTACACAATTACTCAAGCTTAGTGCAGTTTTGAACACACTATTGTGTGTTTTCATAAACGGAAGACGCATTATATACCATACCAACATTTGTATTAAGTCTTCCAAGGCATAACTACTAAGTATATTCATAGCTGTGACTCAAAGTGTAAAACTTAAGTATATATTTTTAAGCAACATAATCCACTACTCTAGAAGCCTAGCTGCTACCAGAAACTGCAACTGTTAACAGCTTTACTGGTATAAGTATTATCAATCAGCAACAGTGCTGGCTGTTAAAATAAGTTACTTACCCACTGTAATGTTCCATCTGTGTTGTCCATTTTCATTCTTCCTCAACAGTTAGGTTCAGATCCGATTCTTGGCTGCTCTTTCCAGATTGTACAATACTTGAATTCTAGAGCTCCTCACTTTACCCATAATGCCCTAGCCATCTAACACACCTCAGCTCTAGTTTGCTGCCCATAGATTTATAGAGCAGTGGGAAATAAGAAAGAAATGGAAACTGGAGCTCAAACAAAGAAAGCACAGTAGTGTAAAATCTTACCATAACAGTAGATGTCCTTCTCTTCACTGCTGCAGTATTCTTACATGACGGATCCCCTGCCAAGGGTGGCCCAACATCCTGCCAGTATGCCACAGCCTTTAGGTTAACGATGAGCTGTACATCATGAGTATGCTCCCCACGCAAGGCGTAGGGAATAAAGGTGACATCCGGACGTATCATCCTCAGAATTGAGAGCTCCAGGAGGAACACCAGCCCTAGGATACCAGGGTAACATACACATCCAAAGTGACAAAAGACCAGGGGGAGGAGGAAGGCAGTGAATACTGCAACAGTGAAGAGAAGGTTATGGTAAGATTTTACACAACTGTATTATGTCTTTCCATTTCATTGTTGCAGTATTCTTAACATGAGGGAGACTGCAAAAGCTCAGGAAGAAGATAGGGAGGAGGATGGGCCAGCAGAGCTCTCTAGAAACTCATGAAGAATGGCCCTAGCAAAACCAGCTCTAGCCCTGAAAATGACATCCAACTTGTAGTACTTGGTAAAGGTATGCACTGAAGACCAGGTAGCTGCCTCAAGGATAGAGTTAGTATCCAAACCCTTGAAAAAGCACCAGAAGCAGCCACAGCCCTAGTAGAGTGAGTCTTGACCACAGAAGGAAGGCTCTTACCATGATAACAATAACAAAAAGAAATGGCTTTTGAAATCCAGGAAGAAACAATCTGCTTGGAAACCACCAAACTGAATGATCTAGGATGAAAAAAAACAAAAAGCTGACCAGATTTTCAAAACGCTTTAGTTTTGTCCAAATAAAACCTGAGCTGTCTATCCACATCCAAAGTGTGCAACACCTTCTCACTAGCAGACTATGGGGAAGGGGAAAAACATGGGCAAATTAATAGACTGACAGAGAAATCATTCATTGCCTTAGGCATAAAAGAAGGAACAACCATAAGGGCTTGAAGCTCAGACAACCGTCTGCCTAAGTAAGGGCTAACAAAAGAACAGTCTTACAGGAAGGATGCTGTAGGGAAGCTAAAGCTGCAGGCTCAAAAGGAGCCTGAGTCAATTTCCCAAAAACAAATTTAAGATCCAAGGAAGGAGGAACAGGCTTCCTGGGAGGTCAAATACAATAGATGACTTTAAGAAACTGTTTGCCCTTGAACCTAGAGGCCAAAGGAGGAGCTAAAGGCAGACTAGCAGAAATAGCCGACAAGTGGGCTTTAAAAGAAGACTATGCCACCCCAGCACTGAGCAATTCACATTAGTAAGAGAGAACAAAGGAACATCCACAGTAAGTGAATCTAGGTTACGAGAAAGACAGTAAACAGAAAACATCTTCCATTTAGACAAGCAGGATTTCCTATTAATGGGTTTACTGGCCTCTTGCAGAACCCGAAGCACGTCCTCAAAAAAAGGTGACTATAGGAATCAAAATCCTATCACCCTCAGTGTCAGTTGAAAAGTGGACAGGTGGGGATGGATGAGAGATCCCTTGTCTTGTGTGAGAAGATCCACCCTGTGAGGTAACTTGAGATGACTGCCCTTGGCCAAGTCCAGAAGAGGAGGGAACTAATGCTTCTGGGCCAAAAGGGAGTTACCAGCAAGATTTTGGCAGCAGGCAATTTTATCTTGCACAGGACTTTTGGAATGAGAGGAAGGGGAGTGAAGGCATAAAGAAACATCCTCTTCCATGAAAATGATAGGGCGTCCACCTTCCAGGCCAGACACATAGAGTCCTGGCAGAAAATTGAAGAGGCTGCTGTTCAGAGGGGAGGCAAATAGATCTACTTGAGGAATACCCCACTGGTGGATAATGTCTAGAAACACATCCCTGTGAAGCATCCACTCGTGAGATTGTGTTATGGACTTGAGAGAGTCTGCCACAAAATTCTGACTTGAAGGAATGTACACCACCTGAAGAGTGACTTTGTTCTTAACTGCTAGCTCCCAAACCTGGAATGCTACTCTGCAAAGGAGTTAGAATCTTGTTCTCCCTTGTTTGTTGATGTACCACATCACTGTGGTGTTGTCTGTAAAGGTCTTTAGCGGCCCTGGAGAAAACAGAGGATGGAAAGCAGTTGGGGCCAACAGATGAGCTCTCATCTCCTTGATGTTGATGTGCTCCTGCTGCTGCTGAGGAGACCAAAGGCCTTGCACCTTTAAGTTTCCAAAGGATGCCCCCCCCCACCCCACCTCCTCCATCTGAGGCATCTATGAACAGCTCCTGACAAGGAAGCGGAGGTTCAAAGGGAAGCCCTGGATTCAAAGTCTGCTGGTGAATCCACCACTGAAATTCTAACTTGAGACAAGGAAGAGGAACTGGAAACTCTAGAGCATGAGAATGCTGAAATCAAACTGACTTTAGATACCACTGAAGCTTTCTCATGTGCAGTCTGGCAAAGGAAGCATAGGGATGGTGCATGCCATGAATCCCAGAGTCCCCAGAAACTCCCTGGCTGAAATCAAGACCAGAGGAAGAAGGGACAGAAAAAAGGAAATCATAATCAAAGCCTTGAGAGGAGGCAGGGATGCTAGCATAGCAACAGTCTAGATCCTGCCTCCCAGAAAAACATTATCCCGTGACAGGGACAGGAAGGACTTTTGAAAATTTACAGTGAACCCCAGGCTTTGCAAGAGAGCGATGACTCACTGAAGGTGGTGTCAAAGAATCTCTGGAGAAGAAGCTTGAATAAGTAGGTCATCTAAATAAGGAAAGACTTGAATGCCTTTGAGCCTGCAAAAAGCAATCACAGGAGCTAACATTTGGTGAATACCGTTGGGATGGTAGAAAGGCCAAAGGGCAAAGCAGAGAACTGAAAATGCCAGGAAGCAACAGAGAAACATAAAACCTTCCTGAAAAGGGGATGAATAGGGATATGGAGGTAAATATCCTTGAGGTCCAGAGAGACAATAAAAGCCCAAGGAAGAAGTAGAGGGAACACAGTCTGAAGAGATAACATTTGAAAGGAAGGAATCTTCAGAAAAGTATTCAGGTGAGAAAGATCCAGAAAGGGTCTCCAAGTACCCTCTTTCCTGGGGACCAAAAACATTCTGGAATAAAACCCTTCCCCCTTTCAGCAGCTGGAACATCTTGAATTGTTCCTGGAGTCAAAAGACTCTGAAGCACCTCTGGAAAAAAAGTTCAACTGATCTTATGGTGGCTGCAGCAGCACCAAACAAACATTTTTTGACCAGAGGAGCATCCATCAACTTAGCCTTAATATCATCATGCAGAGGTTGAAGCCATAGCCAGGAATATCTCCTCAACACAGTGCCAGAAGCAGCAGCTCTAGAAAAAGAATCTACTGCATCATAACTACATTTACTAGAATGAAGAGCTACCTGGGAAGAAGCCTCTAACAGAGGCAAGACAGATGTCTTTTCCTCAGAATCAGGAAGGTCAGAAATAACCTGGCAAGCCTGAGGAAGGAAAGCTACAACATATTTCGTCATAGGAGTCTGATAATTAACAGCCCAAAAGGCTAGGGTGGCAGAAATATAAACCTTTTACCCAGCCTTTTCATATTCCTGGTTTCCTTATCAGAAGGAAGAAGCTTGGTAGAAGGCAGTAATTTAGAAGGCTTGTCAGATGCCACAGAGACCACCGAAGGGTCAGCAGATAGACACTTATAAAGGAATCTGCAGTCATCAGGCACTGTATAAAACCAATCCTTTTTTTTAGGAGTAGGGGGCTGAGAGTCTGGTGCCTGAGATGTAGAAGAAAAGGCATCCAATAAAGTAGCCAAAACTGGAGGAACAGCAGAGAGTCTAGGAAACTCCATTTGAAGGAGCTCATAATATCGCCTCTGTACTTCAGACATTTGGCAACAATCCATTTAAAGAATTCCATCATCCTGGAAATGGTGTCCCCAAAGGGAATCTCCTCAAAAGGAGACTCACGACGAGCAGACTCCTCTTCCTCAGAGCTATAATCCAAAGGGGAAGGAATCTGGGTAGAATAGGCCAAGGATTCCTCATCAGAATCCTCTTCTTCTTCAGAGGAATCCTGCTCCCTAGACATTTTGAGGGGGAAGATGACTGAGGAGGAGATGGGACAGAGATCCCCCGAGGAGGCTTCAAGGCCATAAGAGAATGAACAACTCTGTGTAAAATTCTGCCATTCACTTTGAGGGTCCTCTGGAGGAGAAGAAATATGTTTTGTCTTTTGATTCTTTTTTAAAGGCCACAAACAAATATGAAGCCAGCAACTGAAAGAATCCGATGAAATATTTATTGTAACAACAAATAGAGCATCATCTAAAACAAACCGGTTTCGGCTGGCAATAAATAGCACAGCCTTCTTCAGTGATACAAAATAAACAAAATGATGCATTTAAATAGTATCAGCACTGCGTCCTATTAGTGCAATTACAATTGCTCATTTAGTCCAGGTGTGAATAATGCTCCTAATATAGTAATCCATTTCTTTTCTTTTGAAACAAGCAATGAGTGCCATCCTGTTTTGTTGAATCTGCTACCTCTTATTATATCAATAACTATAAAAGAGAATTTGGCAGTTGTATGTATAAGACTATGTTTATACAAAGCATTGTTTGGCCTTTTGTTCCTGATATTACTCATATGTTCTGAGACACGCAATCTTAGAGGCCTAGAGGTTTGGCCAACATAAAAAGAGCCACAGCTACATGTTGCAAGATAAATTAACCATTCACTGCTGCAGTTTGCAAAAAATGAAATCTCATAGACCCTTCGACAATTTCTACTAGTAAATTCTTTTGATTTGACAATTTTGTCACAGTTCCTACAATGTCCACATGGAAAACTTCCCACAACTTGTTCACCAGTTAATGTAGTTTGAGATAAAGGTGTGTTGTCAGTAGTGTGTGTGTGATTATAATGGTTAAAATGGGAAGCCAAGTTCCTTCCTTTGCGAAATGAAAACAAGCATTGTTCAGGTAATACCCCCGATAGTTCTGGAATATTACATAAAATATTCCAATTGGTGTTTATACTATACATGAGAGCATTAGAATTTCTAGCATAGGTGGTCACGAACCTGATTGGCTGTGTGACACTGTTATCCTTGACTTTATATTTCAAAAATTCCTCCCTGGGGCACGTATTAACCCAATTACTGGCTTTGATAACATGTCCCATAGGGTAACCTCTGTCACGAAACCTATTGATTAAATCATGTCTATCTTGATCAAAAACCTCTGGCTGAGAGCAAATCCGTTTTGAACGAATAAACTGAGATTTAGGAATGTTTTTGGCAATGTGCGGAGGATGAAAGCTGGAGGCGTGAAGGACTGTGTCGTATTTAGGATATTTCCTAAAAACTTGGGTAGCCAATGTCTCATCTTGCTGTCTTGTTATTAATACATCAAGGAATGTAATTTTTTCATTATGGTAGTTTAAAGTAAACTGCAAACCCCATATATTATCGTTAAGATATGAGACAAATTCCATTAGATACTCAACATCAGCCCTCCACACCATCCAGCAGTCATCCAAATATCTCCTCCAAATATCAATTTCAGGAAGGTAGATATTATGGCTAGCATCATAAATGATGCATTTTTCTATATAAGCCATAAAGAGATCAGCATAAATGGGAACAAAAGATGCTCCCATGGCTGTCCCTTTGACCTGCCAATAACAAATGTCTTGATAAAAAAAGACATTGTGTGTAAGAACCAATTCCGCCATACCAACAAGAAAGGTGTTGAAGTCTTCATCATAAATACGAGCAATATTGAGCCAATAAGCTATTGCTTATAACCCCACTTGATGTGGTATGTTGGTATACAGGGCACTCACATCCAGTGTGCACATCAGCCAATCAGGTTCTAACTGGACGTCAGCAATGATCTGTAGAAATTCAGTCGTATCCCGCAACCGGGAACGAACATGTATCAACAAAGGTTTAAGATGTTTGGTTAAATACAAGGATAACGGTTCGGTAAGATACCCACGACCAGAAACAATGGGTCTCCCAGGAGGGTTCGTAGGGTCCTTGTGAATTTTGGGAAGAAAATAAATATATTGATTAGTTGAATCTGAAATAGTTAACTGTTATAAAGTAAAGGTGGTAATGAGGCCAATGTCCCTAGCATTACAGAGAAATTCATCAATCTGTTTTTTAAACCTGTATAATGGGTTAAGACACATTCTAGCATAATATTTGTTATCAGATAACTGCCTCATGGCCTCCTTGTTATAATCCATCCAATTCATAACAACTACTGCCCTGCCTTTGTCCGCTGAAATGATGACCAAATCCTTATTGTGTGATAATTCATCCATAGCTTGTTTTTCCTTAGCAGACAAATTGTTAGATTTAAAACGAAGTTCAGAACTATGGAAATGTAAGTCTTTGAGAACCATGTTCTGAAATAAATGTACAACAGGATGCATAGGAGGGAGATACTTGGACTTGTGATAAACAAATTTATCCTGATCTTGAAAACCATCATCAGCACCAAACTGTAGTTTCAAATTTAATACTCTACAAAAGGACAAAACATCTTGGACCAAACAGTCCTCAGAAACCACAAAACCAGGAATAAATGTTAGACCTTTATTAAGAATGGCCATGTGGGTTGGGGACAAAATATAGTTGGACAGGTTCAAAACATCTGAATTTACATTGCTTATTTCTGTGTCACCATTTGTAATAGACTCTGAATATTCTGGACATTTCTTATGTTTCCTGCCTCCACGTTTGTATTTCCCCCTAAAGGGAAAGAACCAGGGGTTCGTTTGGGGGTCGGGGAATCCGATGCTGGTTGCATGTCACTATCAGTATGTGATGAGACATCATCAGTGGAAGAACCATTGGTATTATGTCTATTACGTAATATAGACCTAGGTCTCTTTTTTCTAGGTGTCTTAACCGGATAAGGGTTGAAATGAACATGTTTGGAAATGGAACTGAATGGGTTAGCTCCCTGATAATCATTTTCATCCCGTTTTAAATTTCTTAATTTTCCTTGATTTTAACTGCTCCTCCAAATTGGTAAGATCATTGGTGACTTTAGTCAGATATTTCTGAAAGAACATTTCCCCTTCAAATTTTTGCACATCATTACTTAAATCCCTTACTACATTAATTTCTGAATCAATAATCCTATCATAATATTTATCCAAAGCTTCAACAAAAGATATAGTGGATTGCTGTTGAATCATGGACCATTGATGGTTAAGTTCTTCATCTGGTTGACCAACATGTGGTTGTATTCGAATTCTTAACCCCCTAGGAGTGATTCCTTTGGCAATATAAGCTTTAAAAAGTTTAGAGTGCCACACATTAGATCTTAACAGCTTCAAATGCTTATATAAGTTGTCAAAAGCCAAACCACAAAGTGTCTCAGGACCTAGGGGGTCAGTAGAAGAACTACCACTTGAGCATACACCAAAGGCACTCAAATCTGCTCTATCTGCAGATAGACCAGAAACCAAATTAAAAAGAGCCATGATATAATAAGATCAAATTGACAATAATGGCTAATCATAGATTGCCACGTCACTAAAAGGGAACAATAATAGCTGTGAGGCAAAAGGCCTCCTTATTAGACTGCTACGTTCCCTTTTGCAAACAGCCAAAATCCCATGTACTGTTGAAGCAAAAAAATGTATAGAATAATATATACTAATGTATACATTGTTTTGGATTCAGTAATGATGGCAAAAATATCAATCTCAAAAAAATATACAGCCACCAAGATGATATGCAGAAAATCAGGAAATTAACCCAACTTGTGACAAATAAAAATATATGTTGACACAGAGATCCCATCCAAACATGAACTACAAAGATGTATATCTATGAAAGGGTTCCCTATCAGAAGCCTGAAACACTATAAGCCTGAAAATCAAAATCCTGAAACCAAAAGCCTGAAAATTCAAAATCCCGAAAACCCAAAATCCTGAAACTCAAAATCCTGAAAACACAAAATGGACAAACTGACGTCATTGTGGCTTTGCTATTGTTAGCCCTGTGGTGTTAGGTCATGCGTTGGGTTCAGGTAAGTGTGCGGTTGGTTTTATGTTAGGGTTAGGGGCGATTTAAGTGAGTTAGGGTTAGGGCGCAGGTTAGGCATGTATGCAATAGTGACACATATTGGGGTTAGGGGCGGTTTAAGTGAGTTAGGGTTAGGGCGCGGGTCAGGTGAGTGTGCGATAGTGACGGACCTTAGGGTTAGGGTCAGGGTCAGTTGGTAGATATTAGTGTCTTTATAGTGACATATTAGCATTATTTGTGTTTTCAGGATTTTGGGTTTTCGGGATTTTGAATTTTCAGGCTTTTGGTTTCAGGATTTTGATTTTCAGGCTTATAGTGTTTCAGGCTTCTGATAGGGAACCCTATGAAAGATATATACTTTGCTATGAACTATAATCATACTGAGATATAAAACAATATGAAACATATAAAATATCCAGTATAAATAGAGTGTAGAATGTGTACTGAACTAAACCAATACACAACCATAGGTCTAAATCAACACATAACAGACTAATAAACCATATGTGATGCCTATGTAGACAATTATCAATAGACAATTATCAATATTGATGTTTGGGTTGACACAATGCCTGCTGTAAACAAATAGATTACAATCAAAAAGTGTCAACAGAAAACAAGCTATAAATTATTGATTGGCTCCTAATTATAAGATACAATGTTGTTCAATACACTACAAAATAAGTGTTTAGAAAAAGTCATAGTAAAAAATTTTTTATAAGTCTGCTAGTGAAGGTTATGAAACACTAAACACTATTCCATAAAAAATGACTCATTCCCAAGATATTTCAATGTAATGGCAACTGGTGTTAAAAATAATCAACTTAAATAGTTATAAGTCAGGCCCATTAAGAAAACCGAATTATGATCTTATAATGTAGTAGGCCTGTATGTAAAGAGACATTTAGTTATACAATGATAAACCATATGCAGTATGAACATATTGTAGTTATCTTATAGGTCGTTGTTACCATAATATAACCACAGACCGTTTACAAAACTATCCAAAAAATAGTCACTGTAAAAATCCTATTACACTGTATTCATAGGCTATAGCCTGAAGTTAAAGAGCATATAAATGAATTGGTAACTTGTACACGCGATAACTTGTTAGAAAACACAATTTGCATGAAAAAATGTTTCTAATACATCAATCACAAAATATGTACAAAGAAAATGAGTCCCCAAATGTTCAAATCAACAAAATATTAAGATTCTGTTCCAAGAAAAGGCCCATATGTCCGAAACCTCAATTTCTAAATAGGCAACTGAGATGCAGAAAGCTGTGTAGTCTCACAGATATCTTTAAGAAATAATTCACCAAATTGCTCTGCGACGCATTGACACAGTCTTAAAATAGAAATATAGTCCTTGAAAAAGGACTAGTTGTTACCTCATAACTTGTGTCAAAAGCGCCCAACCAATTGAGTCACATACCAGCCAAAAGCACCAAAACATATGCGAATGGTCTATCAGAAAAGGTCGTTGATCAAGTTGCTCCAAAACCCCGTGACATAATCCAGTGATGAACATATAATCCTGGAAAAGGGAAAATGTACACCTAATGGCGTGTATAGAAAACGCCAAACCAAACAAGTCGTGTATCGGCCCAGAGCAACAAAAATCAGCCCAATCTATTCCAAATCCTTATAAACGATCAAACAGGATACACCAAAAGTCTTGAATAAATGAGGAGCTTGATTAATGAACTGTTAGCCTGGAGACTTGAACGCAGAGCATGAAAATAATAGACAAAAAGGGCTGCTAAAGTAACATGCAGCCAACATCGGATCCTCTGTCCCCAGCAGGAAGGGGAAATAGAAATAACCAATCAAAAAATCCCATGCACGTAGGTAAAGTTGCACGGCAACAGCAATGCAAGTCCACAAACAAATATGAAGCCAGTAACTGAAAGAATCCGATGAAATATTTATTGTAACAACAAATAGAGCATCATCTAAAACAAACCGGTTTCGGCTGGCAATAAATAGCACAGCCTTCTTCAGTGATACAAAATAAACAAAATGATGCATTTAAATAGTATCAGCACTGCGTCCTATTAGTGCAATTACAATTGCTCATTTAGTCCAGGTGTGAATAATGCTCCTAATATAGTAATCCATTTCTTTTCTTTTGAATCAAGCAATGAGTGCCATCCTGTTTTGTTGAATCTGCTACCTCTTATTATATCAATAACTATGAAAGAGAATTTGGCAGTTGTATGTATAAGACAATGTTTATACAAAGCATTGTTTGGCCTTTTGTTCCTGATATTACTCATATGTTCTGAGACGCGCAATCTTAGAGGCCTAGAGGACCAGGACTATCGGGAACCAAAGGCCAAACAATGCTTTGTATAAACATAGTCTTATACATACAACTGCCAAATTCTCTTTTATAGTTATTGATATAATAAGAGGTAGCAGATTCAACAAAACAGGATGGCACTCATTGCTTGATTCAAAAGAAAAGAAATGGATTACTATATTAGGAGCATTATTCACACTTGGACTAAATGAGCAATTATAATTGCACTAATAGGACGCAGTACTGATACTATTTAAATGCATCATTTTGTTTATTTTGTATCACTGAAGAAGGCTGTGCTATTTATTGCCAGCCGAAACCGGTTTTAGATGATGCTCTATTTGTTGTTACAATAAATATTTCATCGGATTCTTTCAGTTGCTGGCTTCATATTTGTTTGTGGACTTGCATTGCTGTTGCCGTGCAACTTTACCTACGTGCAGGGGATTTTTTGATTGGTTATTTCTATTTCTCCTTCCTGCTGGGGACAGAGGATCCGATGTTGGCTGCATGTTACTTTAGCAGCCCTTTTTGTCTATTATTTTCATGTTCTGCGTTCAAGTCTCCAGGCTAACAGTTCATTAATCAAGCTCCTCATTTATTCAAGACTTTTGGTGTATCCTGTTTGATCGTTTATAAGGATTTGGAACAGACTGGGCTGATTTTTGTTGCTCTGGGCTGATACGCGACTTGTTTGGTTTGGCGTTTTCTATACACGCCATTAGGTGTACATTTTCCCTTTTCCAGGATTATATGTTCATCACTGGATTATGTCACGGGGTTTTGGAGCAACTTGATCAACGACCTTTTCTGATAGACCATTCGCATATGTTTTGGTGCTTTTGGCTGGTATGTGACTCAATTGGTTGGGCGCTTTTGACACAAGTTACGAGGTAACAACTAGTGCTTTTTCAAGGACTATATTTCTATTTTAAGACTGTGTCAATGCGTCGCAGAGCAATTTGGTGAATTATTTCTAAAAGATATCTGTGAGACTACACAGCTTTCTGCATCTCAGTTGCCTATTTAGAAATTGAGGTTTCGGACATATGGGCCTTTTCTTGGAACAGAATCTTAATATTTTGTTGATTTGAACATTTGGCGACTCATTTTCTTTGTCCATATTTTGTGATTGATGTATTAGAAACATTTTTTCATGCAAATTGTGTTTTCTAACAAGTTATCACGTGAACAAGTTACCAATTCATTTATATGCTCTTTAACTTCAGGCTATAGCCTATGAATACAGTGTAATAGGATTTTTACAGTGACTATTTTTTGGATAGTTTTGTAAACGGTCTGTGGTTATATTATGGTAACAACGACCTATAAGATAACTACAATATGTTCATACTGTATATGGTTTATTATTGTATAACTAAATGTCTCTTTACATACAGGCCTACTACATTATAAGATCATAATTCGGTTTTCTTAATGGGCCTGACTTAACTATTTAAGTTGATTATTTTTAACACCAGTTGCCATTACATTGAAATATCTTGGGAATGAGTCATTTTTTATGGAATAGTGTTTAGTGTTTCATAACCTTCACTAGCTGACTTATAAAAATCTTTTTACTATGACTTTTTCTAAACACTTATTTTGTAGCGTATTGAACAACATTGTTTCTTATAATTAGGAGCCAATCAATAATTTATAGCTTGTTTTCTGTTGACACTTTTTGATTGTAATCTATTTGTTTACAGCAGGCATTGTGTCAACCCAAACATCAATATTGATAATTGTCTATTGATAATTGTCTACATAGGCATCACATATGGTTTATTAGTCTGTTATGTGTTGATTTAGACCTATGGTTGTGTATTGGTTTAATTCAGTACACATTCTACACTCTATTTATACTGGATATTTTATGTTTCATATTGTTTTATATCTCAGTATGATTATAGTTCATAGCAAAGTATATATCTTTCATAGATATACATCTTTGTAGTTCATGTTTGGATGGGATCTCTGTGTCAACATATATTTTTATTTGTCACAAGTTGGGTTAATTTCCTGATTTTCTGCATATCATCTTGGTGGCTGTATATTTTTTTGAGATCGATATTTTTGCCATCATTACTGAATCCAAAACAATATATACATTAGTATATATTTTTCTATACATTTTTTTGCTTCAACAGTACATAGGGGGATTTTGGCTGTTTGCAAAAGGGAACGTAGCAGTCTAATAAGGAGGCCTTTTGCCTCACAGCTATTATTGTTCCCTTTTAGTGACGTGGCAATCTATGATTAGCCATTATTGTCAATTTGATCTTATTATATCATGGCTCTTTTTAATTTGGTTTCTGGTCTATCTGCAGATAGAGCAGATTTGAGTGCCTTTGGTGTATGCTCAAGTGGTAGTTCTTCTACTGACCCCCTAGGTCTTGAGACACTTTGTGGTTTGGCTTTTGACAACTTATATAAGCATTTGAAGCTGTTAAGATCTAATGTGTGGCACTCTAAATTTTTTAAAGCTTATATTGCCAAAGGAATCACTCCTAGGGGGTTAAGAATTCGAATACAACCACATGTTGGTCAACCAGATGAAGAACTTACCCATCAATGGTCCATGATTCAACAGCAATCCACTATGTCTTTTGTTGAAGCTTTGGATAAATATTATGATAGGATTATTGATTCAGAAATTAATGTAGTAAGGGATTTAAATAATGATGTGCAAAAATTTGAAGGGGAAATGTTCTTTCAGAAATATCTGACTAAAGTCACCAATGATCTTACCAATTTGGAGGAGCAGTTAAAATCAAGGAAAATTAAGAAATTCAAATGGGATGAAAATGATTATCAGGTTATCAGGGAGCTAACCCATTCAGTTTCACTTCCAAACATGTTCATTTCAACCCTCATCCGGTTAAGACACCTAGAAAAAAGAGACCTAGGTCTATATTACGTAATAGACATAATACCAATGGTTCTTCCACTGATGATGTCTCATCACATACTGATAGTGACATGCAGCCAGCATCGGATTCCCCGACCCCCAAACGAACCCCTGGTTCTTTCCCTTTAGGGGGAAATACAAACGTGGAGGCAGGAAACATAAGAAATGTCCAGAATATTCAGAGTCTATTACAAATGGTGACACAGAAATAAGCAATGTAAATTCAAATGTTTTGAACCTGTCGTTTTGTCCCCAACCCACATGGCCATTCTTAATAAAGGTCTAACATTTATTCCTGGTTTTGTGGTTTCTGAGGACCGTTTGGTCCAAGATGTTTTGTCCTTTTGTAGAGCATTAAATTTGAAAATACAGTTTGGTGCTGATGATGGTTTTCAAGATCAGGATAAATTTGTTTATCACAAGTCCAAGTATCTCCCTCCTATGCATCCTGTTGTACATTTATTTCAGAACATGGTTCTCAAAGACTTACATTTCCATAGTTCTGAACTTCATTTTAAATCTAACAATTTGTCTGCTAAGGAAAAACAAGCTATGGATGAATTATCACACAATAAGGATTTGGTCATCATTTCAGTGGACAAAGGCGGGACAGTAGTGGTTATGAATTGGATGGATTATAACAAGGAGGCCATGAGGCAGTTATCTGATAACAAATATTATGCTAGAATGTATCTTAACCCAATATACAGGTTTAAAAAACAGATTGATGAATTTCTCTGTAATGCTAGGGACATTGGCCTCATTACCACCTTTACTTTACAACAGTTAACTATTTCAGATTCAACTAATCAATATATTTATTTTCTTCCCAAAATTCACAAGGACCCTACTAACCCTCCTGGGAGACCCATTGTTTCTGGTCGTGGGTATCTTACTGAACCGTTGTCCTTGTATTTAACCAAACATCTTAAACCTTTGTTGATACATGTTCGTTCCCGGTTGCGGGATACGACTGAATTTCTACAGATCATTGCTGACGTCCAGTTAGAACCTGATTGGCTGATGTGCACACTGGATGTGAGTGCCCTGTATACCAACATACCACATCAAGTGGGGTTAGAAGCAATAGCTTATTGGCTCAATATTGCTCGTATTTATGATGAAGACTTCAACACCTTTCTTGTTGGTATGGCGGAATTGGCAGAATTGGTTCTTACACACAATGTCTTTTTTTATCAAGACATTTGTTATTGGCAGGTCAAAGGGACAGCCATGGGAGCATCTTTTGCTCCCATTTATGCTGATCTCTTTATGGCTTATATAGAAAAATGCATCATTTATGATGCTAGCCATAATATCTACCTTCCTGAAATTGATATTTGGAGGAGATATTTGGATGACTGCTGGATGGTGTGGAGGGCTGATGTTGAGTATCTAATGGAATTTGTCTCATATCTTAACGATAATATATGGGGTTTGCAGTTTACTTTAAACTACCATAATGAAAAAATTACATTCCTTGATGTATTAATAACAAGACAGCAAGATGAGACATTGGCTACCCAAGTTTTTAGGAAATATCCTAAATACAACACAGTCCTTCACGCCTCCAGCTTTCATCCTCCGCACATTGCCAAAAACATTCCTAAATCTCAGTTTATTCGTTCAAAATGGATTTGCTCTCAGCCAGAGGTTTTTGATCAAGATAGACATGATTTAATCAATAGGTTTCGTGACAGAGGTTACCCTATGGGACATGTTATCAAAGCCAGTAATTGGGTTAATACGTGCCCCAGGGAGGAATTTTTGAAATATAAAGTCAAGGATAACAGTGTCACACAGCCAATCAGGTTCGTGACCACCTATGCTAGAAATTCTAATGCTCTCATGTATAGTATAAACACCAATTGGAATATTTTATGTAATATTCCAGAACTATCGGGGGTATTACCTGAACAATGCTTGTTTTCATTTCGCAAAGGAAGGAACTTGGCTTCCCATTTTAACCATTATAATCACACACACACTACTGACAACACACCTTTATCTCAAACTACATTAACTGGTGAACAAGTTGTGGGATGTTTTCCATGTGGACATTGTAGGAACTGTGACAAAATTGTCAAATCAAAAGAATTTACTAGTAGAAATTGTCGAAGGGTCTATGAGATTTCATTTTTTGCAAACTGCAGCAGTGAATGGTTAATTTATCTTGCAACATGTAGCTGTGGCTCTTTTTATGTTGGCCAAACTTCTAGGCCTCTAAGATTGCGTGTCTCAGAACATATGAGTAATATCAGGAACAAAAGGCCAAACAATGCTTTGTATAAACATAGTCTTATACATACAACTGCCAAATTCTCTTTTATAGTTATTGATATAATAAGAGGTAGCAGATTCAACAAAACAGGATGGCACTCATTGCTTGATTCAAAAGAAAAGAAATGGATTACTATATTAGGAGCATTATTCACACCTGGACTAAATGAGCAATTGTAATTGCACTAATAGGACGCAGTGCTGATACTATTTAAATGCATCATTTTGTTTATTTTGTATCACTGAAGAAGGCTGTGCTATTTATTGCCAGCTGAAACCGGCTTGTTTTAGATGATGCTCTATTTGCTGTTACAATAAATATTTCAACGGATTCTTTCAGTTGCTGGCTTCATATTTGTTTGTGGACTTGCATTGCTGTTGCCGTGCAACTTTACCTACGTGCAGGGGATTTTTTGATTGGTCTTTTTAAAAGGGACATCTGCCTTATGAAACTTAAAAGGATCCAACTCCAGCCTACATTCAGTAACCATAGTCGGGACTTCCTCCCTAACCAGTACCTAAGGAACTCCCCTAGGGCCTTTGGTAATAATCAGCCACAATTCCCTCTTGAGTGTCCAAAGAGGACATCTGCAAGGCCTCTGGGAACATGTGAGAAGCCAAATTCATGCTGGTCTCAAAACCAGTCAGGGCAGAAGGAACCAACCCAGGAACTGGACGATCCTCTGGGCTTTCACTAGCCTCAACAGAGACATGAGGTGGAGGAGGCACAGTCACAGAATTTGACCTGACTTTTTTGACCTTCTTTGAAGATGGTTCACCATCAGGCCGGGAAGTACCTTCCATAGCATCTCTTGCTAAAAGCTTTATATGCTGGTTTTCAAGATATGTGGCGAGTGATGAAAGGCGACTATATAATGTCATTGGAACAAAAGCCTGACAAATAGTACAGGATGTATGGTGGTGAGAAGCTCCGAAACAAAACATGCACTGCTCATGATGGTCTTTATAGGGAATTTGTCTCCCACACTGGCATTTACCCTTTCTGAATTATATGAACCAACACAAATGCTAAAAACAAAAAAGGATAAGCAATAACCCCAATAGGGCACTTATCTGAATGGCTAGGTAACCAGCAACGACTCAAGCGATCAGACCAATGATCAAAGATGGCATCTGGATTGGTGGCAAATAAGTTCTGAGGATGATATGTCTGGAAGTCACCTTTATGCCCTACTCCTTGCATAGGGAGCATATATGTGACGTTTGGGGTATTGTTAACCTAAAGGCTTTGGTATACTGGCCGGACATCAGGCCGCCACTGGGAGGCGATCCCTCATGTTAAGAATACTGCAACAGGGAAATGGAAGGACATCAGAGGTTCCTTCAATACCCTTTGATCTTTCCAGAAGTAAAACGATGACAGGGTTGGTGGGTGGGAAGTTGAGGAAGAATGAAAACGGGCAACACAAATGGAACGTTTTGGTGTGTACATGACGTTTTTATGTGATGGTGTCATTTTCATTTATTCTTCAACAGCTGGGACAGAGCCCCTAGCTACCTAAATCATGGAAGGACGCTAAGGAAGGATGCTCCACAGCATAGCTGAGGCAAAGACTGTTCTTCACCTAGAGACCAGATCCAATTTCTAATGAGCAATAAAGGTATGAGGATTAGCCCAAATCGCAGCTGCACAAATATCATCCAAAGAAGTTCTAGACAAAAAGGCTAACAAAGTCTTCAGAGACCTCATGGAATGGGCTCTTGGAGGCTTTGGTAAAGGCAAACTCACTTTCTCATAAACAAAGTTAATACAATCAGTCACCCATTTGGCTAAAGTCACTTGATACTGGTTTGCCTAGTTTTGAAGGAAACAAACAACTGTTCAGATTTTCTCAAATCTTTGGTTCTGAGAATGTAGAAACATAAGCAAAACTGTCTGTGGACATCCAAAAGATGCAACATATATTCTTCTCTGTTTGAAAAGTTAGTAAAGAAGATTGGGAGGTTGATGAGCTGATTAATATTGGATACGGACACCTCCTTTAGTAAAGAGGAAGTATTGGTCCATAAAGAAACCCTATCCTTGTGAAAAATTAAATAAGGAGGTTCAGAAGACAGTGTTTGAAGTTCAGACACTTTTCTGGCCGAGGTGAGAGCAACTAAGAAAACAGTTTTTCAGGTCAGAAACTTTAGACCAGCCTTTGCAGATGGTTCAAAGTGGGTTGAGTCAAGTTCTGAAGAACAATATTTAAATATCAGAGGAATAGAATCCTTTAAAGGATGTCTGAGTAGATAGGTTCCTCTGACAAAGGCTTTACAAAGCTTGTACGAAGCTAAGTTAGAATTATTTACTCCTATATAAAAGTTTGAACTGGCTTGCTACTTGTATTCTGATAGTTGAGGAGCTAGCACCTTCATTGAAAATTGTAGCAAAAAAGTCAAGAACTTTTTAAATTGGTGCTGAAAAGGAATTTCTTTCTATGGGTCCAAAAAACAAATTTTATCCATTTACTTTTGTACATTTGGTGGTTATAGTGGCAAACATTTTGCTTGTTAAATTTTTCCTTAGCACTTTGCTTATGACCTTCCAGACGTTTTTCGTGGCTCAGCTCTACTGTCAGACAGAACACTAAGCCTAGCCGCAGAGGTTCCACCACACTTCTCACCCACTACCCACTCCTAAGTGTGACCTCTCTTCCTGACCATATAAATTTACCTAGCACTATGGATGTACAATTTCCAACAGTTTCTCCAGTCAGCTTCGTTGACATGGGCATCCTGAGACAGTGTAGTAACTGCCTCATGTTCACCGACAACCCTCTTCTCCTACACCACACTTTCATGCTCTCTCACACACCAGTCAGTATATATGACAATCAGCTGGTCATCAGCATGCACACCTCACCTCCTACTGCACCCAAACCAACATCCCACATACCTACATATGCGGAGGTTCTCACCAGAAACATATCTAAACACAGACCTCCTAAACACAAGCACACTACACATAATACTTCCTCTGCAGAACACAATACACCTAATAGCTCACATACCAGTGTCTCACCTGTCAAGCACTTAAGGTAAAACACAAAACCAAAAATATTAGTGAAAGGTGATTCCATAGTGAGACACACAGATGTCCCTCTCACCAGGCTAGATAAGTAGTCGTTTTTCAGGTGCCAGGATCCATCATATCACACATGCAGTCAAGAATCTCAACGACAGGTACTGTTATGACTCTGTCATAGTCCATGTTGGTGTGAACAACTTGAGACGTACCTTTCTGGACTATATGAAGAAAGACATGATTGAGGTCTCGGACTGTGCGTCTCAAGCTGGTATGTCCCTAGCCTTAAGCAGCATTTTACCTTCACCTAGGATGATGCCTCAATACAAACAGAAAATGACTGACTTCAATAATTGGCTTAGTTTCTGGTGTCATTCCAAGGGGATACAGTATCTGTCAGCCTGGGATGACATGATCGACAGACCTCAATGCTTTGCCAAAGATAGTCTTTATCTGTCACCCCTGGGATTTCAGCTTCTGGCCAAAGCTCCTGCCACCCCATACTGCCTTTTTTAGGCAGTGTCTCAAGGACAAAATTCACGCCGTAAGAACTCCATCTAAGAACATCTTCAAGGTTTTGGTGCTAAACGCTAGGACTCTTAACACGAAACTGCATTCACTGGAAGCAGTCCTCACCGTGGAAGACATAGACATTTGTGCAGTCACGGAGAGCTGGTTCAAGCCTGTAGAGAGAACCCCAGGCATATCAGGCTACATCTCCTTTCACATATCCAGACCACAAACTTATGGTGTGAAAATTAAAGGAAGCAGTGTACCAATATTCATTAAAGATAAATAAACCTCCAGATTGGTTAGGCAGCATGATTCTCTGGAGATACTTCAGGTGCAATTAACTGTTGGTAGGACAGCTATTCAAGTCATTGCCAGCTACAGGACCTCCTCCATGAATCAGGAAACCCACTCTGCCTATTTGGATCTACTTGAGTCTATTAAGATACATCCAAACACCATGGGTTTGGGTGACAAACTACAATGCCATTGGATGGGGAAATTACCCATGCAGAAACTCACTTGCCCAGCGGCTCCTCAACTTCATTAACTCCAATGCCCTGGACCAGCTAGTTGACAACCCCACAATGGGTGCCAACATCCTGGATCTGGTGCTTACCAATATGGGAGACCACTATAGCACCCCCATTGTGAGGTCTTCCCTGGTGAGATCTGACCACAAATCAGCCTCATTTGAAATTACTATCACACCGGAACCCCCGTGGCACAAACCAAACTAAAAAAACTTCTCCAAAACACATTATAACCTCTTAGAGGAAGGTATAAATAGCTTCACTGCACCTCCTTTCTCAGATGGAACTGGCAACTATGCCGAGTTCGACACAAATGCACCTGAACAACTGCACTGACATGGCCGTACCTAATAGGACCAAAACTAGCTCCTCGAGGAAGAGCAAACCTGTTTGGTGGACAACTGCCGTTAACAGGCTTTACAATAATAATAAGAAATTGTTGTCTAAGAGTAAAAGGGAGCGAGCCCCAAAGTGGAAATACTCCCTCCTCAGCTTAAACAAGCAAGTAAGACTCCTTGTGCAGTCTTCCAAAGCTAACTATGAATCCAAATTTGCTTCCTCAACTAAGGATAACCATAAGGCATTCTTTAGTTACATCCGTAACCTAAAAAGAAAAGCTCAGATTTGTGACAAACTGGTAATTAATGATACCACATATACCAAACCTGTGGAGATTGCTAACCTGTTGGCCAACAAGTTCTGTCAAAACTTCACTCCTCCTTTCCCGCCACACTTACACCAAGACACCCCTACCACCTGTCCTTTACCCTGTATCTCTAAAGAGCAGGTCATGAACACCCTCGCTAAGGTCAAAGAAAAAACAGCATCCATGGGACCTGATAACATCCCAGGCTGCGTCCTACATCGGCTCAAACAAGAATTAGCAAAGCACTGGGTTCATCCCAGCTGAATGGAAAAAGGCCACGGTTATCCCCTTGCACAAAGGTGGTGCTTCCACTGACCCTGGGAACTACAGACCTATTAGCCTGACTAGCCTTATCTGCAAGGCCATGGAGAGAATCATCATGCACCTTATCAACAAAGGCAATGGTAACCTCCAAAACACTTGACCCTACTCAATTTGGATTTGTCAAAGGGAGATCATGCCTGTTAAACCTGGTGGACTACTTTCAGACAGTTACCAAGGCCCTTGATGAGGGGAAATCTGTGCACATAGCCAACTTAGACTTAGGCAAGGCTTTTGACACTATCCCCAACTCAGACATAATAGACAAACTCACCCAGCTAGGTATCAACCCATATATCATTAGATGGGTTGCTAACTGTCTCACTGATAGAACCCATATAGTCAAAATAGGGGAATCCACCTCCAACAGCAGACCTGTAACCAGTGGTATTACACAGGGATCAGTCCTGTGACCTCTACTGTCTGGAATCTATTTCTCCAAAGTGCAAGCTAAAACTAAAGGTCTGTGGCTGACCAAGTTTGCTGATGACTGCAAACTGGGAGCGGTCACAGACTCTCCAAATGATGTCAACATCCTACAAGAGGGTCTTACACAAAGAAATGACTGGTGCCAAACTCATGGCCTTAAACTCAATGCAAAAAAATGTATCATCATCCCTTTCGGTAAGACTGATGTTCTTGCTAACTACCACATCAACAACAACACCCTAAGTATGCACTCAGTGGTGAGAGACTTGGGCACACAGGTTGACAGCAGCCTTACATTTGATCAACATGTCTCCACAGTGGTAAGAGAGGATTCCATATTGCTCATCTTATAAATAAGAGTTATAACCTCCCTGTACTGTCACCTCATCAGGCCAATAATTGAGTACAATGCCCCTTTTGGTATTTACTTTTCCAAGCACCTGCAGCAACTGGATAGACCACAAAGGTTCCCTCAGTGTCTTCAGCATTTGTCCTATGAGGACCATCTGAAATTGCTGTCACTTTATTCTGTTTCATACAGACTGCTCAGAGGTGATCATCTCTGCCTTGCATATAAGGCAATCTTTGACCCTGCTTTATTGGAAATACTGCATATTTGTAAGTCAAATGGTACACAGGTTACTCGCTCTAATGGCTTTAAACTGGTATGTGACATTAATAGAACCTGCTGGAGGGACAGATTTGTCTCCCAGAGGTTACCACACCTTTGGAACAGACTCCTACTTCATGTCAAGCACAGCACCTCACTGGCCCTCTTCAAACACAATCTGGACGATTGGATGGGTAAACATAAGTTCACCACAGGGGGGTTCCACCTATGTCTTTCTTGGACAGGGATGATAGCAGCTGATCATGGAAACAAGGGTAAAACTTGGTGAGGCTTGTAAGGGCCCTAGGGTCATTAGCCTAGTAACCTCCTACGATTCTATGATCCTGTGCGTGTTGACCTCTTTGGGTGACCATGTACCTTTGACTGTCCTTCCCAAGTAATGCCCTACCACCCGACTTGAGAGGTGTCCATGGTCACTGTGGCCTTGGGCTGAGGGAGAACAAAGGGAAGGTCTTTGTGTATTTGACTGGAGTGGATCCACCAGAGAAGGTAATTCTTGGAAGTTTGTGTTATCTTGACTGGCCTGGATAATGGATGTTGGAGAATAGACCATTGTGTTTGAGTATCCACTGCAAGATTGTCATACAGAACCTGGCCAGTGGTGCTAGGGTGATTGCCACTGACATGGACCCCAAGGCTTGGAGTATCAAACATGCTGAAAAGGAAGAATTCTGAATAATCTTTTTGACCTGGAACTGAATAGTTTGAATCAGAGAAAGAGAGAAGTTATTTGACTGCTGCTGTTTCCAAAGAAAGTCAATGAATTCTAGAGTTTGAGTTGGATTGAGTTGAGATTTGTTGTAATTGATGGATATCCCTCTAGGACAGCACAGCTGGAGTAAATAGTTCCTTGCTTGAATTAGTTGATGCCTGGTTGAAATGGTCATGAGCCAGTTGTCCAGGTATGGAATCACTCTCAGGTGAGCTGCAACTACTGCCATACACTTGGTAAACACCCTGTGGGCTGTGGTGAGACCAAATGGCAGTGCTCTGATTTGGTAGTGACTGGCTCCTAGCCTGAAGCATAGATACCTTCTGGATCGTCAGTTCATTTTAATGTGATAGTACACATCCTTAAGATCTGTCGAGCACATCTGATCTTCCTTGTGCAGAAACGGCAAAATGGACTGAACTGTGACAATCCAGAACTTTGTATGCTGAGCTGACTGATTTAGTTTGTTGAGATCCAAGATTGGTCTCCAGTCCCCTGTCTTTTTTGGCAGTAAAAAGAATCCTGAAGAAGTTCTGGACTCTCTCTGGACTGAGTGACCTCTTGGATGACTCTTTTTCTAGCACCTTGTTTACTTCTGGTGCTGCTGCTTCCCTCTGACTGGGTGGAACATCAGGGATTTTCTCTGAAACTGATGGAGAGGGATGGGAAAATGGTATGATATAACCTCTGGATATTATCCTCTGCACCCATTAATTTTTTGTGATTTCTAACCAGGCTCTCTGGTGCAGGAATAGATAACCCCTGATTGCCTCCAGAGATGGACAGTTGGGCCTTCCTTTCAGGAATGTTGATAGGATTTGTCAAAGAAGGAATCCCTAGAGCCTTGGTTATGCACACCACCTCTGCCAGAGGGAAGGTGTCTTCCATTTGAATTCCCCCCTCTGCTCATGGGGGAACTGTCTCCAAGTGGATCTTGAAAGGGACCCTGGGATTTCTTAAACCACACTTTTCTTCCACCTCACTGGTTTATAGAAAAGGACTATTGAGAAGTCAAAAAACGTACACCTACAGCAGACAGGGATTTCCCTTCCTGTTCACATCTAGAGAGTATGTCTTCCATTTTGGGGCCAAACAACAAGGTTCCGTCAAAGGGTGCATTGACAAAAGAAGATAGCAAGGATTCCACAAAATCACATAAGTAACACGACTCCACAGCCACCAGGAACAAAAAGCCAAGAGCTGATGTAGAATACGAAAATCCTTTATTCAAGTAGGTCCAAGAGAAAATAAACACAAGCGCTTTCGCTCAGGGTAATCCTGAGCTTTTTCAAGTGAGTACAAAAGCATTTGCTAAAGCCAAACCTTTTTATATAACTATGAATAACACATTAATTGAAAACAAGTGTTGTCAATCAGTTGTTGGATTCCTTAAAGGGGCTTTGCATTAATTTGAAAATGAGATAAAAACTTGTGTTGTTGAAAAAAATATATATATATTTAACAGCTGGGTTATGCATGTATAATTACAAAACATTAAAAACACTGTTTAAAATATAATAGAATCAAAATTAAAATAATTAAAATACTGCGATTGGAAACATTGAAAATCCATAAGTTCTAATGAACCTGGAAGATAGAATTCTGTTAGAAGTGTTAGGGAGCATTTTATTTAATGTTAGTTTGTAATAGGAGTCTTGGTTCTTTTTCATAATTCACATCAAAAAAGGCACCCTAGGACCAAGTGTCAGGTTATATGACATGGCTAAACAGAAAGAAACTAATGTTTTTTTTAAGCATTCCCTTCTTTGCCCAGGTTCTATCATCAAATTCTTTGTTTTAGAACAAGTGGAACCGGATCTCAGGGGTGGTGACTGGGAATCCACCCTCGAGTACCGTGAGCTAGTATGGCAATTAAGGTTAGACGCAGGGAGACCACCTGGATTGAACGGGACTATTAGCATTAAACCCGTATTAAAGCTTAGAAGGGCACGATTACAGTTATTCCATGCTAACTAATTAGTTTTGTTGTCCCATGTTTACAAACACTATGCCCTTGTTTTACTACCACCTGGCACTTGCGCATCTTATCAGAATACACGACTCAGGGACCAAAGATTCACTAGTTTCCTTTTCTCTAGCTCCCACGCTCTTTTTCTTTGGTTTGATAACCTGACACTTGGTCCTAGGGTGCCTTTTTTGATGTGAATTATGAAAAAGAACCAAGACTCCTATTACAAACTAACATTAAATAAAATGCTCCCTAACACTTCTAACAGAATTCTATCTTCCAGGTTCATTAGAACTTATGGATTTTCAATGTTTCCAACAGCAGTATTTTAATTATTTTAATTTTGATTTTATTATATTTTAAACAGTGTTTTTAATGTTTTGTAATTATATATGCATAACCCAGCTGTTAAATATATATATATTTTTTTCAACAACACAAGTTTTTATCTCATGTTCAAATTAATGCAAAGCCCCTTTAAGGAATCCAACAACTGATTGACAACACTTGTTTTCAATTCATGTGTTATTCATGGTTATATAAAAAGGTATGGCTTTAGCAAATGCTTTTGTATTCACTTGAAAAAGCTCAGGATTACTCTGAGCGAAAGCGCTTGTGTTTATTTTCTCTTGGACCTACTTGAATAAAGGATTTTTGTATTCTACATCAGCTCTTGGCTTTTTGTTCCTGGTGGCTGTGGAGTCGTGTTACTTGGATTTCTGGCTTTTTTTAAAATCACATAAGTGCATCCAGGCTTGTCTCTTAATGGAAATGGCTGAACCTGTCACCTGTGAGGTACCTTCAGCAGCATGAGAGATAAGCCTCATGGATGAATTTTTTAAAATATTTTCTTCTTCTTTCAGCTTTTCCCGGTTAGGGGTCACCACAGCAAAACTCCGGCCCGCTAATGATTGGCAGTAGATTTTTAAGGTGCCAGCTCGACGCCCAACCTTCAACAAAGGCACGCCCATTCTACACATGTCTTTCGAACCCCACTTGACCGCGGGGAGGACATGCAGACTCCACACTGAAGGCGCTCCAGCTGAGAATCAAATGGGAGAACCTCTTGCTGTGAGGCAACAACACTACTGCTGCACCACTGCAGCTTCCACAAATTTACTGCTTGGAAATAATACTCTTTTACTCAAGGATATGGTCTCAGAGAGAGAGATTTGGAAAGTTCCTTGATCTTGAGCAAATCTATCTGAAGTGTAGTGAATGTGCCAAATACCTCAGCTACCTAAGACTGAAGGTTGCTGAAGCATATACACAATTCCTAAATCTGTCCAGTACCCTAGACTCCCTGTTAGGGGCAGTGGACAGAGGAAGTTTGGCATGCCAGTTCCTTTCCAGTGGCTGACACTATGATCATGGCATCAACAGGTACTCCTTCAGGTGGTGCCAGGATCCTGTCTGGTCTCTTCAGAATAGGCTCGGCTCTGTTTGTTTCCTTCCTAGCCTGTCAATACACTAAACCTATGAGCTCAATGGCAGGCAGTCACCCAGGAAGTAGACAGCCTCCAGAAACACTGATTCCTTTTGGGAAGGGTTATCGGTGGGCAAACCAACTCTTTGTTTAAGGAGTTCTAAGATGTTTCCAAATGAGACATCATAGGGTGGTGATCTGGGGGACCCTCTTCCCTCATCAAAAATCAATGTCCTCAGTGACAGACTCTTGTGGAGATTCTAAGTGCCTCCTTTTGCACTTACTTTTCTGCGGGACCTTCTCGGTGGGTGCTCCGTAGAAGTATCAAAAGAGATAATACCCTACAGGTGGCCTGGAGACTGGTTCTGGCTGGCTGTCCCAGTGGAATGGATGACATAGGCTCTGGGCACAAAATCAAATGAGATTAGGAAGTCAGAGCCAATGTGGACAAAGCTGTCTGAACTCTAGTCATACAGAATGCTCTCTCCACTACCTTGAAAGCAGAGTGCTTGGGAGAAGCAGATTGTCAGCTCCCTATGTCCTGCAGACAAACCATCCACAGAGGGAGTCTGAGCTGAGCTATCTAACGCCAGTGCTCCAAGGGGAAGACATGGCTTCGACAACTTCAGAGTCAAACCCAACACCCCAGTGCCTACGCTGGTGTTGCCTCTGAGAGTCATCTGGCTACAAGGTACTCAGGGCCAGACAGCTCAGCAACACCATCACAGTCGAAGATGTCAATATCTTCGATCTGAGGAGCACGACTCCAAGACTTTTGGATCCAATGGCTCTGAAACAGCAGAGAGAGTCAGAGAAGGAGCTATGAGAGTACAGTCTCCGGACCCGATGGGGTTAGAGCCGAAAGGACTCCCATTTGGATTTGTGTCCTGAGGAGGTCTATCCACATCTTCCTTGGATAAGCTCCTGGAAGACTGAAGGGAGGAAGCCAAGGACAAAGGTCTTGAGTGATAATGGGGAGACTGCTTCAGAAAGGGTGATGGAAGCCTAAATGTAATCGGCTTTGATATTAAAGGAGGAGAATAGATCAGACGATATTTTTTGGTCTTGACGTCAGATCCAATACATTCAGATCCGACTTTTTTCCTTGTTTAACTGGTGATCTTGAGGATGGAGCTGAGGTAGAAGCTGAAGGGCATTCTGGTGATCTCTTAAGAGATTCTTTGCAAAAGGAATTGTCCTTTTTCTCTTGTCTTTTGGGGGTTTCGACCCCAGTAGCCATTGATGAAGACTTAGAAGGAAGTAAACACCCGAGGATTAACTTTTTTACTGTCTATTAGAGTGCAGGAGTTGAATCCCTTACAAATGCTACACTCAATTTCCAAATGTCTAGGTTCTAAACAATAAACATATTCAGTGTGTGTGCATTTGAATTTGGAATTTTGTGGCCATTGGCACATACTTCTTAAATACAGAGGGCTTATCTAACATTTTACAACTACAACTAGACTATTACAGAAAAATGATAGAAACTTTTTTATTACAACTAGAGAAAAAGAAAAGGGAAAACTAGAAAAAAAAAATACCAACAATGATAATTTAGACTACTACTGAAGTACGAGAAGGAATGGAAAACACCAACAATGGTAATACAAGTCCTCAGAGAGTAAGAGAAGAAAGGGGAGCTAATATCATTGAAACAGGGTTAAAGGGAGGCAAAGAAAATGAGTATAACAGGAAAATAATAAAGGAGATTAAACTCACTGACTTTGGAAAGGTCGAAGAAATGAGAAATTCCCAAGTAGTCAAGTATTCACAATCTACATCCAAACACTATAGCGGCAAACAAGACCTGAGGTATGTTTGGTGGCTAGGGAATTATGGATAAAGGGAGGAGCTCAAGAGTTCAAGTATTCTACCATCTGGAAGAAGCGGCTGAGTTTCCATAAGGAAAAGTAAAACAGCTTCAGTACTTACTAAATTGAACACCCATCCAGGCATGTCCAAAGAACAGTTCCCTGCACTTTCTCCTATTACCCTGGTGAACCTGGGCATCCTGAGGCAATGTAGCAACTGCATCATGTACACAGACAACCCTCTCCTCGGACTTGTGAGAGATGCACCTATATTTCCAAATTGGAAGCCAAGCACTCTCGAGCCAAGACTGGAATATCCAGTCAAAAGGAGATGGTCAACACCAACACTGCACCACATGCAATACATAGCCCTCCAGAACTTACACAACCATGGCCCTCACATAATAACACAAAACACACCCACCATCGCTGAGGCTCTCATTAAAAATCTACCCAAACAATAGAGACCTCCAAAGCAGAAAGACACGCAACCAACACATCCCAGCACAATCCATGAAACACATAGCTCACATAAACAGTGTGCTACTCAACCAAAGCCCCTAAGGCAAAACAACTTACCCAATGCACTAGTCATAGGTTACTCCATAGTAAGGCACACTGACATCCCACTCACTAGGTTGAACAATGAGAAGGTAATGGCCAGCTGCCTGTTGGGAGCCAGGATCCGCCACATAAAGCACGCACTCAGGCCACTCCACAATAAGTACAAATATGACTCTGTCATTGTCCATGTTGGTGTGAATGACTTGAGATGCACCTTCCTGGACTACATGAAAAGAGACATGGAGGAGTTCTCGGACCATGTAGCCCAGGCAGGTATGACCCCAGCCCTGAGTAGTATCCTACCATCACCCAGAGTGATACTACAGTACAAGCAAAAAATGATTGACTTCAACAATTGGCTAAGTTTCTGGTGTCATTCTAAGGGGATCCAATATCTGTCTGCCTGGGACGACATGATCGACAGACCTCGATGCTTTGCCAGAGATGGACTGCATCTTTCACCCATGGAATTCCAGATACTGGCCAAGGGTCTTGCCACCCCTATAGTGCCTTTTTTAGGCAATGTCCTGATGACAAAACTACCACCATAACAGCTGCATGCAAACGTAATCTGAGGGTTATGCTACTCAACACTAGAAGTCTAAATCTCAAGATGCACTCGCTCAAAGCACTCCTCAGAATGGAGAACATCAACATTTGCGCAGTAACAGAGACCTGGTTCAAGGCTCAGGATAGCACCCCTGCGCTACCATGCTATAATTTATACCACACATTTCGGCCCCAGAACTTGGACTGAAACCCTAAAGAGGAGGTGTCTTCATATTCATAAAGGATGAGCACACCTCCAGACTAGTAGCCCAGCATAATGCATCAGAGATACTTCAGGTACAACTAACATTGGATAAGACTGCAATCCAGGTTGCGGCCTGTTATAGATCCCCCACCATGTCCCAAGAATCCCACTTCACATTCCTGAGCACCCTGGAAAACATTAAGGTTCAACCCAACAACCTCCTACTGGGTGACTTCAATTACCCCTCCATCAACTGGGAAAACTGCTCAAGTACCAATATACTTGCTCAACGTTTCCTGGAATTCATTAATTCCAATGCCCTAGTCCAACTCATTCGTTCCCCCACTAGGGGCAGCAACATCCCTGACCTTGCTATTACTAACATGGGCGACCGTTGCTCTACACCATCAGTAAACTCCTCCCTGGTCAGATATGACCACAAGTTAATCACCATGGATATCCTCATCCTACACACTCCCCCCGTAAAGGTAACCACTGTGAGAAACTTCTCCAAAGCAAACTTTGGCCTTCTAAAAACAGAAGTGGCTAACTTCACGACACCTATGCAAGCGGAAAATGGGTGCATGACCGCTGAATCATACACCTGTGCACTGTACAAACACGTACACAAATGCATGGAACAGGCCATTCCCAACAGAACCAAGATGCTCTCCTCCAAAATAAGGAAGCCAATTTGGTAACTGATGTAAGTGACAAAGATAGTAAAGTAAAGGGGTGCTTTTCTCTCCCTTTTTTGAGTTTTAAGAAATGTAGGCATTACAATGTAAAAAAAGAGGAGAAAGGCTGGTGGACAAAAGTACGTTTAAGTCAATAGGTTGCATTCTTGAGCTATTGGGGTGGGGGACTGTGTGCACTAATTATAACATATATAGAACTGTTTTCTTTCTTCTTTTCTTTTTTTTTTTTGCATAGGTGAGTGTCTTTATTAATTCCATCGGCTTAATCTAATGACAGTTTTTGTGAATGTAAGAGGGTTTTTAAGAAATGAGAGATCACAATGTAATACAGATTTTTTAAGCAAATAAATGTTCAGTGCCAGTTGAGAAATCTGGAGCTGAGGGCAGCTCTACATTTTATTTTTATGTTTCTATGGAAACAAGCTGACTAACGGTGAAAGCAATAAATCGACAGGTATGTACATTGTTACTGTGAAATTAAAAGGTACAAGGGCAGTTCAGTAAAAAGTAAAGTTTGAAATTACTGGAAGTGAATAAGAGATAGCAGCCTTTCTGGTAGCCAAATACTTTAATGCATTTACTAGAACAGTGTATAATTAGTTTTGTTTAACTATAGTCAGTGTACTTTTTCTAAAGGCTAAAAGTTAATGTTTTCTAAAAACATGCAAGCTGTTTTTCACATCTGGGAGAAGAATAAAGACAAGACAAGAACAGACAGTATTTAGTATAAACAGGAGGACAGGCTGCAACATGTATCTCTAATTTTAGTTAGGTTTTGCCTGTGTGTGTGCAGCTGTCAATTTTAGACAAATGTTCCTATTTGGGGGGGGGGGGGTTAAACTTCATTATTTGAAGATTTACATAATTTGTATTTTTGCTTTAATTTAATACATTATGAGTTGTGTTTTGTTTGGGGGTTTTCATTAAAACAAAGTATTGTAAAATGTAACAAAGGTTCAAATGGACACAACAAGAAACAGATGTATAAAAGATCAACCTGCCAAAACATTAGTGGGTTCATGTAACACAAAAACTGGAAAAAAACATTTGTCATATATAATAGGTTGGAATAATAACTTTTTATCATAATGGCTATAATAAACATATTACTTTAAAGATGAATGGCCTCACAGGTATAGACAGATTGGAAAGACTACTGAACTATATTAAGAAATGCAGTGTGTAAATAGCAATGCTATAGGAGACACATAGAATGAAATGAGCATGTCAATTTGATAAAGAAAGGATTTCAGGAGGGTTATTCTTCAGAGTATCAGGAACAAACGGAAAGGGGAGTACTTATACTAATTGCTAGAGAAGCTCCAACAGTAATAGAAGAGGGGAAAAAAGATGGTAATGGTAGATTTGTGGTAGCAAGGGAATACTGACAAGGTAGGTTGATTATACTGACATGTTTTTATATTCCACCAAAATCTGTTATCATGGAGCTTAAGAAAACTTTGGGAGAAACAAACAGCTTTCAGCAGGGAATATTACTTATAGGTGGGGGCTGGAACTTGATCTGCAACAGTGAGAGTGTATCTGGGGGATCTAGAAGACAAAGTATACCTAAACAGGGTAGATTTCTTAAGAAATTTATGAAAATATTTGGTTTGGAAGACAATAATTCAGTAGAAGAAACTGTAAAATAATTGAAATATTATTACCAAAGGTACAATAACTGGGCTAGACTAGACTGAAATTATATTTCATGGGAATATGTGCATTTAACTGAAAACTTCGACACACATCCAATAACTAGTGCAGGGCTTGTGCCATTAACAACTATGGTAAAAATGCAAGGTAATGAAGCAAAAATGACACACTACTGCTTCCCCACCTACCTGTTAAAAAGAGGAATTTAAGGAATGAGTACTGGAAATTATTCAAGAGTTATTAGGGAAGATAGAAATTTGTTCAGAAGTTATAGTCAGTGAGTGGGATAGAACGGAAGTGGAGTTTAAAAATAAGGTAGAAATACAAGAAAGAGAGATATGGTTAACAAGTAATCAGAATTTATTTAGAGGGGCTGACAAAGGTTAATATATTGCAGAGTAAGGGAGAGCTCACAGAACAAGAAAAGGTGCAAATGGAAAGTGCTAAAGTGAAAATAAGGGAACATCTGGGTAATATGCATGAGTTTAGAAAGACTGCTGTTTCTGATAATATCTCTACAGCACAAAAACTTGTAGCACAGTGCTTTAAACAACAGAAAGTAGGAAGGGTTGTTGCTAAATTTATGAAGACTACAACAAGAAAAATAACCAGAGATCCTGTAGAGGTATTAGAAATATTTGGAAAATTTTAAGAAAAGTTGTATAAAGCAGAGGAATGTGTAATCAAGAAAAAGCACAAATGGAAACATTTATGGAAGACTTGTATATGCCAAGGTTAGAGGTAGATGAGTCTCAACAGTTAACAGTTAAGATAGGAGGAGATGAGATAAAAATGGTGATGTATAATCAATCTGCAGGAAAGTCTCCAATAATAGATGGTATTCTTGTGGAAGTTTGGAAGCTAGGAGGGAAGAAAGTGATAAAGATCTGGAAGGTTTTGTTTAACTGTACTTTAAAAGGCAGGGAAGCACCAACATCCTGAAAGAAAGCTGTGGTGGCTGTAATGCCTAAAGATGGTAAACACCCATGAGACACAGCTTCATATAGGCCCATTTCAATTTTCATGATTATACAGTGTTTACATCTAGAAGAGCTAAAGGAATGGAAAAAGGTATTGCCAAAACTGACAGATATAGATCAATGTGGTTTTGTGGAGAAAAGGCAAATATTTGACAACATTAATAGAAGAATGATGATGATCCAAAGGTAAGCAGAATGTAAGAAAATACTGCTTTTGATGGTGGGTCTTGATGCAAAGAAACATCCTACAGAATAAGTTGGGATTTTATGAGTAGGGAAAATGGAAGCATTTGCATTTCTGACACAATAACAAGGTTCAGTTGGGGGATATATGAAGGATCAGAGGCAAAAATTAAAGTGGGAAGGTTCCTCTCTGACAAGCTGTGGCAGAACAGAGGAATCACACGGGGTGTCGTCTTTCCCCTTTGTCATTTACATTTGTAATTTGTATTATATTCACAGCCATTGGCAAAGAAAATAAAGGACTCAGAAATTCAAGGATATAACTGGCATGGTAATCAATAAAAGTTGGCTTTATTTGCAGACAATATTATTTATTACACCGATAAAACCAGAAAAGGACATCTCAGTGTTGTGGAACATTCTGAGACTGTTTCATGTCTTTGCAGGACATAAAATTAATGGAGACAAAAGAAAGACTATAAGTGCAAATTATGTACCTGCACATGAATTGGTTCAGCAATATCCATATTTATGGGAGGGCATGATAAAATGAAGTATTTAGAAGTATGGGTTGAAAAGGACTCTGTTACTGCAGCTAAGTGGGAAGACACTAACCAAGACTAAACAAAAAAAAAAAAAAAAAGTGGAAGCACTTGTTTATGTACATGGATAGTGAGATACAAGCAGTGAAAATGACCCTTTAGTTTCACAAACAAGTCAGGCATATTTTTTTATCAAACAGAGGAGAAGTTGTGGACAGTAATTAATAAAGATTTGAAAGATTTTATCTAAGAGGGGAAGAGGGCAAGGGTCAAGTGGGATAAGTGGACTCATCAAACAGAACAAATTGGTTTAGGATTAACTGATTTAAAGGGATATTTTAGAGCTATAAAGTTACGGCTCATATACATAAGTTCATAGGTGTGTACTAGGCTGACCACTAGGGCCTTTTTAAGCTTAGCCCATACATCCCAAATCTCTGACAAGTTCTTGTACCCTTGATAAGTGTAAGCAGGGGCTTGGGAGATGAAACATTTACAAGCAGGGGCCTGGAAGAGGAACCATTTACAGGCTGCTTGTATCCGTTAGAGACGTAGGTGCTAAACCAGGGATGAATTTCCTGTTCCCAATCCAATTGTCCATCAGGGTGGTGTCTGACAATGCCTTGCATACCAGGCATAGATCTCCACTCAACAGCCTGTAGGAGACCAAATACAAGGATAGGGCCTTGAGGTGGTCTGCACAGCACATGTTACTTACACCCTGTATTCTTTTAGTGAGGAATCTCTGTGGATGCTCTAATTGTTGGATGTGTCTGGTTAGGTGCATAACAAAATGGGCACTGTACTCAATAAAAGGTCTAATGATTGTTGAATGCAGTGGAACAATGACCTCCTTGGACCTTGATGTCATACCTTTGTTTATAAGTTGCACAACATAGAATGATATCATATCTACTGTATTATGGTCTATGTATGTCCTCCAGTACGCATAACACAAGTAAAAATATATAATTCAAAGTGGAAAGAGATGATGATGATGAAGCAGGGGGGAATTCAATAAATATTGAAAGAGTGGAATTTTAAATCCAGATCCTTAGGGATAACAACAGCCATACAGAATATTATTTATATTCATAAAGCAGCAGAAAGTATTAAACAGGAAAATGGTGAGAGGAGATTTTACTGATAGGAATGACTGCAAATAGGAGTAAATAGAATAAGCAAGAGCGGCTCAAATTTATTGGAGTAAACTGACAAAGGAGTCCTACCTCTCAACCGTACCAAATTTCTCAGTTTTTACCGGTTTTGAGCTCCAAATAATGGTGTGCCACAATTCCCGAGTGGCAACCCTTCATTTCCGAATTTCCAGGCTTCTCCAGACTTTTTTAAAAATGTTTTTGTTTTTTCAGCTGATGTCATCATGTGCAGAGGCGTACGTGATGTCGTTAGCTCCATGAACAAGTCTGCCAGCCTGCAGGAATTGAGTTTATTTTTGGGCCATAGCGTGCATGATTGCGTGCATCTCCCCAGCTGCTTAAAGTAGCAATTGAATTCAGTGGGCTCAAAACTGTGTGGTCAGCCAGAATGCATTTCGGTAAAGGAGTTTAGTCTTTATTTAGCTCAGCCTCGGCCTAGTTTATCTATAAAATTAAAAACTAATAATGAGTTGCCATTCCTACAACAATTTGTGTCTTAGATTTGGGTGAAGACTGTTGTTTTACATATTCCCCTGATTGATAGAGGTGTTTCGTCTTACGGAGAGAGATTTTAGTATTACAATCTTTTAATGGTTTTGGATTGAGGCAGACAAAAACTAATTAATCAATCGTGTTACCAGCAGCTGCAATATCAGGGGTACTTTGTATGGAAACAACTATTTCAGGTTGGCCGTACTACATTAATAATGGTATATACACATACTGCCTGTAATATTATCATTCACGACTAGTTTGCATGAGTTTTAATTGCATGTGATATTTGGTTTTAGCTCTGTTCTTGAATATGATTGATGACTGTTTTCTTGTAGATATAAAATGAATTTTATTGTAATGGTTCATCTTGACACAAGGACTGTGATATTCCTCTGCAGATGTGTATCTTTTATGAGGACGATCACCACTGCAATATTGTGTTCTGCCACCTTATTTGAGCTGTCAAGTATACGTTCGCTAATGTCTTTTTAAGTATGTGCAACTACATTCTTATTTTGCTTATGCTTCATTTCAGTCCCTTTGGCTTGCTAAACAGTTTTAAGTGATGTACCATACTCTGCCGTGCTTCAGTATAATATCAAGTTCTCTGAAAGCTTTCCTTCTTAGTTTATGGCTCTTACATCAACATTAATGCTGTGTGAGCGGTAGTGCACAGTCTTTATTTAGTTTGAAGCAGGTTTCAAAGGGCAGTTTTTTTGTAACAACGGACTTAGCACGGCACAGTGTTTCTTTACTTCAAAAGCAGGTTTCAAACAGCAGTGGTGTTTTTGTAACAACGGACTTGACTTTGATGAAAACATTATGCACATTTTTTGTGTTGTGCTGTGTGTAATTTTTCTACGTCTGCTATGACTTCCGTTAAAGAATTCTATGCAGAACTTTGTTGTCTAGGTTTCTAGGTGTTGCACAGTTACATTGCCTGTCTTCAACACACATAAATAATGTATAGAATGTCTCAGCATAACATTTAAAGATTTCAGAAGTGAACAGGTGAATAAACTCATGTATGTTTTTTTTGAAACATCACATTTATTACTAAATCTTAATGAAACTTTGTTCCGTTAAGGACAGACAAGATTTCAGAAGGATACCTTCTACTTTTGTGTGATGTTCAGTTTGTGCTTGAAAGTTGGTAACCCATAATTCCATTGAAGTGGGTGGGGTTACATAATTATGTATGCAAATGTTAATCAGCGTACAGATTTGTACCTATTTTTATGGGCCTTTGTCCAGATTTTTGATGTTTCCAGGTTGAGAGGTATGAAAGGAGTCAAGCTATTGGGGCAAACAACTAGAGAGGGAAAGATAATAAAGTGGGATGAGGCCAAGAAGATGATTGGACTGCAGGCTAGAGACTGCCACCCTTATCAGGGATTGATATCAGAGTACAGGCAAAGAGAAAGGGATAGTGGAATCCTAAGTGAAAGACTTGCTGTGGTAGAGTTTTTAGTTGAATCTAGAACAGAAACTGCTGTTAAAAATGAGTAATTAGTAGGGCATATAAAATATTGCATGATAACTGTAGGAAACAATCAAAGGACATTAGAAATGTTTGGGAAGATAGACTAGATAAAGAGTTTACAAAGAAACAATGGTAGGATGTATGTATAGCTCCCAAATAATGCAACAGAGTCTAGAAGATTTAGGACTTTTGCCTGGGACTGTTTGCATAGATGATAGTATACCCCAAGCTACTCCAAAGAATTTTTCCTGATATAAATAGCAAATGTTAGAGGTGTGATGGGGAAGAAAGAAGTAAATGGGAACATCTGTTTTGAGAGTGTAATGAGTTGGCAGAATTTAAAAATTTCCTACAGTGTACTCTGTCAGACATTTGGGTGAGCAAATGGGTGTAGCTAAGGAAATTAGAAGTTATGTACTTACCATAACGTTCCATCTGAGTAGGTGGATTCATTTGCCTGCAACCTGTGTGGTTATGGATCCGATATCGGATCCGAACCGGCATGGTTTATCCAGCTATGGATCCGAGCTCCTAGCTCCTTCCCTCACCCATAATGCCCTGCTCTCCCTACATGACCTCAGATCGAGTTTGCCCTGTATCCAATACCCTAACCAAAGGGTAACATACTCTATGCAGGAAACTGACCAGGCCAGGGGGATAGGAGGGTGGGACGGTTGCAGACAAATGAATCCACCTACTCAGATGGAACGTTATGGTAAGTACATAACTTCTAAATCTGAAGTAGGAGATTCATTTGTCAGCAACCTGTGGGACAGAGTCCCCAGCTACCTGAGTCATGGGCGGCCGTCATGGAAGGATATTCCGGAGCACCGCAGAGCCAAAGGATGCTCTACCTCTAGACGCGATATCCAGCTTGTAATGAGAAATAAAGGTATGAGATGAAGCCCAAGTGGCTGCTGAACAAATGTCATCCAGAGGAATCCTAGCCTTAAAGGCCGCTGAGGTAGAAACAGACCGGGTTGAGTGAGCATGGACTCCGTCTGGTGCGGGCCTCTCGGAAGCTTGGTAAGCTAATAGAATACACTGGGAAATCCAGCGTGACAAGGAGACTTTGGAAATTGGTTTACCCAGATTGAATTTGGCAAAGGAAATGAACAATTGGTCGGATTGCCTGTGACCAGCTGTCCTGTTAAGATAAAAATGAAGCTGCCTGTGAACATCCAATGAATGCAGCTTGTATTCGCCTTTGTTCTGATATTTAGGAAAGAAAACAGGGAGGTTGATGGACTGATTAATGTTTGCTTCCGAAGCTACCTTGGGAAGAAAAGAGGGATTGATCCTGAGGTACACGCGGTCTGGATGGAAGACCAAGTAAGGTGGCTTCATGGACAGGGCTTGAAGTTCCGAAACTTCTCTTTTGGCCGAAGTAATGGCTACTAAAAATGCAGTCTTAAGAGATAAGAATTTTAGATCTACTGTGGCCGCAGGCTCGAAGGGGGGAGCGGTCAAGGCCTGAAGAACCAAGGAAAGATCCCATGGTGGAACCGCCTGCTTAACAGGGGGTCTAAGCAGAAAGGTGCCTTTTAGGAAGATTTTACATAATTTAGCAGATATAAGAGGTCCAGAGTCATGACCAACATGATAATGAGAAATGGCCGCTAGCTGAACTTTGACCGTGGAACTACTGGCACCATCATTAAAAAGAGTGGTAAGGAAGTCTAGCACCAAAGGAAGGGGAACCGTGAAGGGATCTAGACCCTGCCGCTCCGCCCAAATGGAGAATCGCTTCCATTTTCTGCGGTAAATTTTTCTGGTAGAGGGCTTGTGAGCCGCTACCAGAATGGCCTTAACTGGGGACAAGATACCGGGAGTCCTGATTAGGAGTGGAACTGGAGCAGCCAAGCAGTCAACTTGAGGTTGTCCAGGTTCGGATTTGGAAGGTTCGATGGGTGTGATATCAGATCCGGAATGGGATCTAGAATCCAAGGTGGATTCACTGAGTGAGACCTTAGGTAAGGGAACCAGATCTGCCGAGGCCAGAATGGGGCTATGAGGATCATTCTGCACCACAACCGAGAGGCTTTCTGAAGAACCTGGAGCATCAGAGGCAAAGAGGGATATGCGTAAAGAAGACCGGGAGGCCAAGCATGCACCAGAGCGTCTCTCGGAGAATCCCCTGGAGGAGGGATTAGAGTGAAAAAACTGTCGCACTTGGTGTTTAAGGGAGAAGCAAAGAGATCGCAACAAGGAGTTCCCCACTGTGCAAAGATACGTTTCGCTACTTGAGCATTGAGAGACCACTCGTACGGGGAGAGAATGGTGCGACTGAGCTTGTCCGCAAGGATGTTGGACCAACCCGGAATATGCGTTGCAATGAGAAAGCGGTTGGTGGAGATCACCCATTCCCACACTCTCATGGCTTCTCGACATAAAGGGTAAGACCTGGTTCCCCCCTGTTTGTTGATGTACCAGACCACTGACATGTTGTCTGACTGAATCGCAATTGTTCCTAGGGGAAGAAAGGCTTGAAGTGCTTGCAACGCCCAGATCACCGCTCTCATCTCCAGAACACTGATATGCAGGGAGGTCTCTGAGTCGTTCCACGTGCCTTGGACCGTCCGGCCCGCAAAATGCCCCCCCCCCACCCGAGGCGGGAGGTGTCCGTGGTCACTGTGGCGAGAGGGGGAGATGCACAAAAGGGGCGGCCTCCGTGGAGATCCTGGGAATGGAGCCACCACAACAGAGACCATTTGCAAGCCTTGCTGATTGCAATGGGGTGATGCAGGGGGAGAGAAAGATATGACCATTGTACTTGGAGTGTCCACTGAAGAACCCGCATGTTCAAGCGGGCGAGTGGGAGAAGAGAAATCGCTGCCGCCATGGAACCTAGAGCCCTCAGGATCAATTCCGCCGGAACTGAGCTGGAGTGGAGGATGGCCTGCACCTGGAGTCGCAGATTTCGAACTCTGTCAGTTGTGAGAAAGGCTCTTAACTTCCTCGTGTCTAACCTGGCACCTATGAATTCTATCAACTGAGTAGGGGCCAGGTTGGACTTTCCTTCGTTTACCGTGATGCCTAGCCAGGGAGCTAGGCGAAGAAAGGAGTCTCTTGCCAAGGATAGTAGATGCCTTGTTGGGGCGGTGAGAAGCCAGTCGTCCAGGTACGGAAAGACCTGCACCCCCTGAAGTCTCAGGTGGGCCGCAACCACTGCTAATACTTTGGTGAACACCCTGGGGGCAGTGGTGAGACCAAAGGGAAGGACCCTGAACTGGTAGTGACTGGCTCCCAGCCGGAAGCGAAGAAACCTCCTGGACCGTCTGTCCATTAGTATGTGGTAGTACGCATCCTTGAGGTCTATAGAGCACATCCAGTGGTTTTCTCCCAGAAGGGGGAGAATGGATTGTAAAGTGACCATTCGGAACTTCTCCTTGGGAACTGCCGGGTTTATTAGGGACAGGTCCAGAATGGGTCTTAGGTCCCCCACCTTTTTTGGCACTAAAAAGAACCTGGAGTAGAAGCCTGATCTGGTCTGGTCTGGGGGGACGGGGCTGGATGGCTCTTTTCCTCAGCAGATGGCCAATTTCTGCTGAGGCGGCCTCCCTCTGATCGGGTGGAACGTCAGGGAGGGATTTTAGTTTTGGGACGTGAAGAAAAGGGATTTTGTATCCTCTGGATATAATGCGGAGGCCCCAGCGGTCTGATATTATGGACTCCCATGCCGCTAGGTGCTCCAAAAAACGCCCCCCGACTGCCTCCAGAGTGGAGCAGTCGGGCAACCCCTCAGGGTTGCTGCGCGGGCCGTTCAGAGAAAGGTTCTCTGGACCCGAAATTCCTGGGAGCCCCTCTGCCTCTGAGGCGGCGTCCACCTTGTCCTCCTCTGCCACGGAAGGACTGGTTGTCCGAAGCGGGTTGGGATTGCTGCGACTTCCGGAACCACATCTTCTTCTGGCCCTTTTGGTTCCTAGAGTAGGACCTCTGGGGCACAGAGAAGCGGACTCCGACGGCAGACAGCGTCTTCCCGTCTTTCTCGCTCTGCACCAAGGTGTCGCAAACCGTCTTGCCAAAAAGGGCAGAACCGTCGAAGGGGGCGTTCGCGAATGACGCCTTGAAGGGCTCCATGAAATCGCAATGGCGGAGCCAGGCCTGGCGTCTCGTGACTAGGCCTACTCCTGCAGCTCTAGCGGCTCCCTCAGTAGCATGAGAAAGTAACCGCATAGAGGTATTGGTCACGGAAAGAAGAGTGGCCATACGGGTGGAGTGCAAAAGTTTGTCCTCCTCCGACATGGACTCTGGGGGGGATGCAGCGTATTCCTTGATAAGATCGCGCTGCATCCTAACAACATGTGCCAGATAGTTGAGCGCCCTCACTGAGAAGGTCGCTGAACTAAACATTCGCTTCCCCAAGCAGTCCATTATCCGAGACTCCTTGCTCGGAGGATGAACTGAGGGACTCTCCTGAGCGAGTTCCCTCTTAGTGGCTGCTGCCGTCAACATGGCATCTACCGGGGGTCCCTTGCTCCAGTGGGCAAGGTTAGCAGGGGGGCTAAGAATCCTGTTCGGCCTCTTGGGGATTGGCTCCACGGTGTCCGGTTCCTTCCACGCCCTGGTGGTAATGAGGTCCACCAGGTGGTCGGCAGGAGGGGACACCCAAGAGGTAGACGGGCCCGCTTCAAATGCCTCCAAGAACACGGACTCGTCCGAGGAAGACTTTGGGGCAGACCACCCACCTCTTATACGAAGCATTTCCATGATGTCTCCAAAGGAGACATCCTCAGGGGGTGATCTTGGGGAGCCTTCCCCTTCCTCCAAGTCCGTGTCTTCAGTCAAAGACTCGGGGGAGTCTATGTGCCTCCTCTTACACGTGTGCTTGCGCGGTGCCTCCTCGGGGGGGCTGTCTGAGGAGCCCTCGCAAGCAGTGTCAAGTTCCAAGGGAACTGCTTGGGGCAGTGAAGCGGGCTGTCCCAGTGGTCGGGTGATGTAAGCCTGACCCAGAGCAGATGGAGTGCGGGACGGAGCCGAAGAAAGGGCCAGGAGTCCAGATGCCCTCAACAGAGCCCTCTCTACTACATCAAAAGCAGAAGGGGTGCCAGCCTCGACCAAAGGATCCGACAGTCGGCTCCCCCTCGGATCCGAGGAGTGGATCGGAGCCGGCGCCGAGCCCCTCGGATCTGAGGGACCAGTGTGCTCCGACACAGACAGCGCCGAAGGCACACCGAGTCCCTCGGATCCAAAGCTCCGAGAGGTCGGATCTGACACACTCGAGGGCAGGGTCGGATCTAAAGTACCTAGTACTGTCGGCGCCGAACCACCCCCGGCTCCGAAGCTGCCCGACTCCAAGCGCTCCGAACCCGGGTAGCGGGTCGGAGAAGGAACTATGGGCTTGAAAAATGGGGTCAAGCTCCCCCCCGGGGGGGGGGGGGGAGCACCCCCATCTGCATCTGGGCCTGGATGAACCTTCTCATCATCCGGTCCAGATCAGCGTCAGAGAGACTATAGGTCGATCTCGATGAGGCTACCGAGGTAGGCCTTGAGTACCGCCTCGATAGCCTCGAAGGAGATCGGGTCTCCTCCTCCTCAGGCCCCGGTGAAAAAGAAGGGGACCGGAGCCGAGAAGGAGGAGAGCCAGCAGGCAGAGAGGCCGGAGGAGAAGCCCGCTTAGCCGGCGGGGCCGAAACGGAGGTCTCGGCCCGCCGCTTATGGTGCTTCTCTCTCTGGTCCTTCTTCCTGGCTTCCCTCTCCTCCGAACCCATAGAGGGAGTTTGAATCCCGGGAGGAGGAGGGGGAGCAGGTACAGCAGGAACCGCCGGAGCGGTAACTACCAATGGGGCAGAGGCCGAAGCCGAGTCCGGGGGCAAAAGTCCCGCTAAGAACAGCTTCGACCTCCGCTCCTTCAATGCCCTGGGGTTGAACCCTGCACAGATTGAACACCCCGACGTGAGGTGTTCAACCCCAAGGCATCGAACGCACCGAGTGTGGCCATCAGCAGGAGATAACTTATGGCCACACTCGGAGCATTTTGAAAATATTGCCTTTGGGGCCTCAGACATCGTTAATCTACTTTTTTTTTTTTAACAAAAAAGTTAGATTTAAATTAAATTAAATTAAATTAACCACTCACACAGAAGGCTCCAAAGAATCCACAAGCACACAAGCTACGTACCAGCGAGGGGAGGGTACTATAAAGTTAACCAAATTAACCAAAAACTATCTCAAAAGAGGGAAAACCTACAACATTCACACAAATATTAAATTTTCTGACAGAAAATATACTAGGAAACATCAAAAAAGCACTTAGCTGACAGGAGCTCAAAATCCAGCTGTCACCATGAACGCGGCAAACTAGATCTGAGGTTATGTAGGGAGAGCAGGGCATTATGGGTGAGGGGAGGAGCTAGGAGCTCGGATCCATAGCTGGATAAACCATGGCGGTTCGGATCCGATATCGGATCCATAACCACACAGGTTGCTGACAAATGAATCTCCTACTTCAGATTTATTTTTTTGAGCTGGGATACAGGATCTGAATTGCTTAGACATAGTAAGGCCTTGTTAAGTTTATTTCTGGTGGCTGCCAAAAAACAATTACTTGAAAATGAAAATAAAAGTCTAATTTAACTGTATTTGAAGTGCTGAATATTTTAATAGAGATAAAAGAACTGGAAGCGGGATCATTAGAAAAGGGTAGGAGCAAATTACATAGAAAAAATGGAAATCATGGGAACAATACAAGCAGAATAATATTTTGGAGGAGGAATGAAGTTTAAAGGGAGACAGGAATTGATTTATGTGATGTTGGATTGATTATAACTGTATAAAAGAATATATGTAATATATAATGTTTGCAACCGTGAATATGTTGACATTGTTTTCTTTTATATGAATGTATGTTTGCCTATGTATTTAGTGATAATTCAATAAAGATGTTTAAAAACTCTTGTAATAATAACAACAAAAAAGCAATTCTTGAGTAGGGTATTGTGCCAAATCTCTTGGTCAGACTAAGGCTGGCAGTGTGAACAGTTTTGCCCTCATACATTGTTTTGATGACCTTCTCAAATATGTGGACCAGGCTGAGTAGGCATGAGTCTGATGAAACCAAGCTGAATTGGGTCCAGTGTCTGGAGGTTTCTATGTCATTACTGATCACTTCCATGGCTTAACATATGGGACAAATGATCTGTAGTTTCTAGGGTCTGTAGATAGATGCCTTTGTGCAGAGGGATGTCAGTTGTCATTCACCATTCATGAGGCAGAAAACCTGATTGGAGGCTATGGTTAAACAGTGACTCCAAAGAGCCTGGTAGGTAATGTTGTCTGTTTTGATGGAGATCATGCTCTGGGGATAGTGGTCCTGGAGTTCCTGCAACACAAGGAGGACCGCCCTCAACCCCAAGGCATACATATATGAATGGATATCTATGACTAACAATTGACCTTGGACCATCCTCCCTTGTAATGGTCCCATCCCACCCCACTGGAGGCATCCTTAGTCGCCACTGCTAACAATTTTGGGGTCCCAAAGGATTCTCCCATGGCCACCAGTAATGAAGCTAGCCACCACTTGATATGGGATCTGCACTGATTCTGTGATGGTTATACTTTTGGTCAGAGGGTGCAGGTATTGAGACCACTGAGCGTGGAGGAGCCACTATAAATTCTCATGTGAAAGTGAGCAAATGTGAACCATCAAAATTGAAGACGCCATGAGACCCAGGGCTTTCAGAACTAAGGCTGCAGAAGCAGCAGTGGAGAGAAGAAGTTACTGAATGGCCTCTCTCAAAGTACTAAGTCTTTCTTGAGGAAAAGAAATTACGGACTGGGTAGTATCTAAATTGCACCTTATAAAGATGCGAACCTGAGTTGGAGCCAGGCAGAATTTCTGAAGACCGACTACTATGCCCAGTGAAACACAAAGACTGAGGAGGTAATTCATGGCTTTAAGAGGAAGCTCAGTCAATGGGGGCAGCTAGGAGCCAGATATCTAAGTCTGGAAAAATCTTGTACTCATTCGTATGTGGGCTGCTACGATGGCATTTGGTAAACACCCTGATTTCTGTGGTGTGTCTAAATGGCAGGACTCTGAACTGGTAGGGATTGTCTTCTATGTGGAAATGGAGATTCTTCCTGAACTCTTGCACATTCTTTATGTAAGGCAGGCATCATGGAGATCTATGGATAACATCCAATTGTTCACCCTAGGACAGGGTAGAATTGACTACACCATGACCATTCTGAAACGGGTCTTTCAAACATAACTGTTTAGGAAACTCAGGTCCAAGATTGACCTAAGGTTCTGTGTTTTCTTGGGAACTAAAAGGAACTTTAAGTAGAAGCCTGACTGTATAAAGTTTGGTGGGACCTCCTGGATGGCTTTTTTTTCTAGAAGAGAGTTTGTCTATGAGATGCTTTTGCCTGACTGGGTGGAAAGTCTGGCAATGGTCTGAGGGGTTGGGGCAGGGTTTGATAAAAAGGGAATGCAATAGCCTCTAGATATTATCTCTCTTACCCATTTGTCCTGACTGATGGTCTGCTACACCAATGGATAGAGGGAATGACAACCTTTAACTGCCTGCAGAGTGGAACAGTTGGGCAGCCCCAAAGAGTTAGTGCTGTCTGTGATCCAAAAAGGGACCATGACTCCATTGGTTTTTGTGGACCCATCTGCCTCTGGGCCAGCATCCATTAAAGGGAATGCATCTGCTGCAGCTGTCCCTAATCAGAAGGTGAATCAAACTGTGGTCTCTTCAACATCCTGAACCACATAGAGAACAGGGTCCTTTTTGGTACTTAGTAAACAATCTCTGTGGAGCCTCAACCTTGATAGTAAAAAGGATCTTACCCTCTTGTTCACAATTCTGCATTATTTCTTTAACTGAAGGACAAAAAAGGTATGAGCCATCAAAGGGGGTCTTAGTACAGGACACCTTGAAGTTGGCCACCAAGTTGCATAGGTGCAGCCACGCTTGGTGTCTCATTGCTATGCTTGACCCATTTCATCAGCCACGTTATTCATCAGGTGCATGAAGAGGTTAGTTATTTTTGGCATAGCATTTAACGTTGTCTGCAATTATTTACTAGTATCTGCTGAAATACGGTTCTTCAGAGAAGATGGGGCTTGTTATACTACATCTTCCTGACACCACTTCATGTGTGGCTTAATTTAAAGCCTGCATTGTAAAGGTGACTGAAGTATACGCCCACTTCTCTAGTTTACCCACTGCCCTAACAACCTTATCTGGTGGATGAATAGAACAGGAGTCCTAGGAGAGTTCTTGTTTTGTAGCTGCTGCCACAGTGATGAAGATTACTGCCATTTTGGCTTTGGACCAAAATGGTCTATGCTTTGGAGGGGGAAGAATTCTGTCTGATTTTCACAGTTGTCCAGCTCCTGCCAATACCTCTTGCCTAAGAGTTTAATTAATTTGCCTGTGGAAGATAACCACCCAGGATATAGATGGTGATCAGTCATAAGCCTCATAGAGAAGTGTCTCGTCCTGAGAGAGGGATCTAAAAGTCAAGCTCCCCTCTGTGCATTAACCCTAAAATAACATCAAAAGAGGGATCCCCAGAACAGATTGTGGGGAACCCTCACAATCCTCTCACTCAGAATATATTAGTGTGAGATTACAAAGAGGAATACAGGTGTTTCTTTTTGTACATCCACTGTTTTGGAATGTTAGAGGATGAGCTGTCTGACTCCTCAGAGGACATAGGCTGCCATTGAACAGATGAACTGAGACTCATGGCCCAACTCTGACCTGTTGATACTTGATGAGAAGGACAGAGTTAGAGAGACAGCCATAAGGTGAGACCGTGCCTGAAGGGATCTACATTAAGATTCTAGCTTGGGAACCAATCATCTATCCAGCATCTGAAAAGCCTATCTGACATCAATCAGATCAAATAAGCTTGCTCGGGACATGGATCTCAAACTTCTCTTTCGGTATCAGTGCTAATTCTAAGAAGAAGGGTCCATGATCCTTGATGGGAAGGCTCCATTGAGGCTACTGGAACCGAAGGATCTAGAGCCAAAGACCCCAACAAGAGCAGTAGAGCTGAAGTCAGAACCAAAGCTGGCATCAAGGACATCAGGTTGACACCTTAGTCCTGAGATTGTCTCAGTTCTGACAGTGCTGTCAGGAAAGTTGGATCCACATACCTCAGAGCTGAAACAATTGCAGGAATCTGTGCCAATGACACAGGTACTGTTGGGGAAGGAATGTATCCAAAGGTACTGGACCTGAGGCACAGACTGGTGAAGGAACCATAACAGGGGCAAAATAATGGGTGGATCTGACCACCTTCAGAGCCAAAGGGGATTGAAAGACTCACACTTCTATCTGGGTCCTTAAGAACTTCTGTGTTAAGTGGCCCAAGTCTGCAACAGAAGCTCTCCTGTAGGACCTGAAAGATCTTTTCAAAACTGCAAAATGAGGGTCTGAAAGAGATGCACTATTCGGATCTGTCTCCTGTCATCTCTTTGCTAGGGAAGTCATGCAAGATAATGGGCTCCCAAAGGGCATCAGACCCACAGGAGGGTTATTAGACAGTGACTGCACCAAGGATTCCTCTAGTCTAAGGATATTCAGAGTCAAAGTGAAGATGACAGATCCGCTGATCTCTTTTTTGAATAGGAGACTGTGACCTTAGGAGGCTTCTCAGGTTGCTTTTTAGTCCTGGAAACCTCTGAATCTGAGAGAAATAGGCATTTGAGTATTATTATTTTTTATGTCTGGCCAATGCCCTTGGGCTGAAGCTTTTGCATATTTCACAGTCTACCAAAAAATGGGAGACAACCAGGCAAATGACACACGGAAGCACTCAGCTTCCTGGGGCAGTTCTGGGGAGAAAGCACGTGGCTAATTAACATATGACTCACCTGGAATGAGGAATTAAGCACGGCCATGGAGCCAGCCCTTTGCGGTGCTGCATGTCTTCATGTTGGAGGACCATGCAGCACCATGGAAGAGCTCCTGCTAAATACCCAAAAGGTACTGCAATGTGTACATAGTGGTACCTTTATGACTTCAGCCCAAAGTGTCTTAACAACTTTTAAACTCTGTTTCACCTTCTGTGAAAGGGGCACTTTGTTTCTGCCTGCTGCAGACTCTCCCTAATTTTACCTCCACATTTTTTTGCCATCCCTCATAAAATCTTTGATTTCCTGGAATATCACCCAAAATTACAGTCAATCATGCCACTCGTTAGAGTTTTATATGTTTTATTATTCAGAAAATGCATGTGGAAGCAAACCCTGTTGTTCTATTAACTTTATCAGTGATTAGAGCAATATTTAGAAACTGTCCCTGATTCTGATCCTTTGCCTCACCATTGTTTTTGTCTTTATCCAGAATTCTTAAGCAAAGAAGTTGACAGGTGTGTTGCTGACTGTTTTACAGAGGCAGCATTAAGTGCTTTACCACAGAAAAACGACTTTGTGCTTTTACATTTTCTCTTTTTTTTTGTAACTGGTAGTACATGGAGCAGACAAAGCTCCATGTAATGCATAGAAGTATGACTGAGTCTCCAGTCATAACCCTTATTATGTGTTCTCAAAAAACCTCCTGGCATCCATGTCTCGAACATACAACAAAGCAGATTATTATCAGAGACTCAGTCATAGTCCTCTGTTTTGTACCTTTACGAAACTTGCACCACAGCCTAATTATTTAGCACAGCTGTCCTGTTCAGTTTCAAGCATGTGTTGATGGTCCTGTTTTTCTTGTTCTGATCCTGAGCCCAAATCCTGAGCAACATAGACACATAATTTCCTTCTGGGCTAACAAGCTAACACAAAGAAACAGTTCTGGAAACTGGAAGAGAAAAGTATTTTACTATTTACAGAATTAAATATAATATACCTTTCTGCACCTTGTCGCACAACAAGAAGATTTCATCTCCACCTTTAACACTTCCACAGTTTTTATTTACACGACAAATCCTCAGCTCTGCTGTATTTGGTGCTCCTGCAAAATAACGAATAAAGTGTCAATATTAGATAAACAATATACAATGTCATGTAAAACTGGTAATATGAGTGTCTCAGATCAGCCTTCTGGTTCATGAACATTTAGGGTATTCCTTAGCTAATGAGAAGAAACCAAAATAATTTATGTCATGCAATGTACAATGTAAGGAAGTGGAGTTGCGACCTTAACTCTTTACATCTGAGTGCTGCCTCCAGGTGCATCTGCAGTTAACTCCTACTGATGGATGCCTCTAGGCGTCAGACATTGCTTGCTCATATTTGCATCAATAATTCCAAAACCATGCTATGCACAAAGTTTTAAAAGATTTCTTCTGAAAGCTTACACAATAGTAAACTCAACTGCATTGATATTTGACCCCTGTCTACTGCAGCAAAATAGATATTAACTGTTGTTTTTATGGTATTAATTTATATAGATATGATTTTCATATTTTTCTAAATATCTCAACAGCCAAATAACACAGACAGAAATTCTTAGCCTCATATGAAAGCTCTCAGCTAGAAGAATAAAAAGTTGATGGCAGTATGTGTGTAACCTGAGTGGTTGCTGACACATTGTAAAGTTGTTTACAAAGTATTACAAATCCAATAGTTACTGTGTTTACTGTGACTTATAAAATTCATTTTAAGACCTAGAACCTAAAGAATACTACCTCTATAAAAATAGTGTGTGCTGAAGAGTTTGCAATTTACACTTCTTCCATAATCCCTATGGTTCCAGAGATATGAACATTTGTTTGAAATGTGAGGACATAATTTGATTATCAAAAGGCTGAGGCTCTGCCCTTTGGAATTTACAGTGCAAATTTCCTGAGTTCCACTGGAGTGAATAGTTAAACATAGGTAGGTACTAGGCTATCTGCCCGAAGGCATTTATAAGCCTAGCCAGTGTGTGTCAGCTTTTGCCGCCCCATTGATTAATTAACTGAGCCTCTGTCAAGAAGAGCCAATGAAGTGATCCCAGGGGTGTATTTTCTGTTACCCATCCACTCGTCAAGGTTTCTCTTGAAGAGTGTTAGTGAGGGGCTCTGCCTAATGTAGTTAGGAATTTTGTTCCAAAGCATGGGGAAGTCTCTGTGACAGGAATCTATCCCTCCAGCATGTTCTATTTATTGTTGTGGCGAGGTTTAGCTCACTAGAGCGAGTGGCTCGCAGTGACTTGGATTTTATTAGGTGGAGCATGTCCATCAATTCTGAGTTGGACATGGTTTTGTAAGTCAGGCAGAGATCACCTCTGAGTAAGCGATATGCCACTGAGTACAGCTGGAGTTTTTCCAGTCGGGCTGCAAAGAACATATGTTTGAGGCCAGTAATCCTCTTGGTGAGGTACTTTTGTGGTCTTTCCAGCTGTTGGAAGTGTCTTGTGAGGTACATCCCAAATGGGGCATTGTACTCTATGATGGGTCTGATGAGTGACGAGTAGAGAGGCACTATAACCTCATTATTTCTAGATACGAACCCTTTAGTAATTAGATGGGCTACATAGAAGGATTTCCTAACTACTTTGGCAATATGATTGTCAAAGGAGAGATTACTATCTACCAGGGTCCCCAGATCTTTTACTACATTTTCTGTATTAAGGGGGCTGCCAACTATGTGGTAATTCATGGGTGATTGGTTTTCCCAAATGGGATGACTATGATGACTATGCATTTTTTGGCATTTAGATTGAGACCATGACTTTGACACCAGGTGTCCATCTCAGTAAGGCCCTTTTGGAGAATGTCCGTGTCAGCCAGAGAGTCAATTATGGCTCCCAGTTTGCAGTCATCGGCGAACTTGGTTAGCCATAGTCCTCCTGTGTTTGCCTGTACTACTGAGAAGTATATACCGAACAGTAGGGGTCCCAGGACCGAGCCTTTCATCACAAGGCTTTCTTTAGTTATGTTAGGAACCTGGGTGGGAATTCCCAGATATGCTCAGAATTGGTCCAAAATGACAAAAAATACACTGAACCCACAGACATTGCCAACATCCTAGCTGACAGGTTTAGTGCAAACTTCTCACCCCCCTCCCCACCAAAAGGGCAAATATCTATCCCAGCAGAGTGCTGCCCCCCTGACATCTCAGATGCTCAGGTGAGAACTGCCCTCTCCAAAGCAAAAAACACAGCATCAATGGGACCAGACGGTGTCCCGGGCTGCGTCCTACATGAACTCCAAGAAGAGCTAAACCCAAACATAAAACTACTGTTCAATTTCAGCCTTACCACAGGATATGTACCCAAAGAGTGGCGTACAGCAACAGTGGTCCCTCTCCACAAAGGTGGTGCCTCAACGGATCCTGGAAACTATCGCCCCATAAGCCTGACTAGCTTGGTCTGCAAAGCTATGGAAAGGATCATCATGGACTTCATAAAAAAAGATATTGGGGACCTACAGACACTGGCTCCTACCCAGTTTGGCTTTGTTAAGGGCAGATCCTGCCTCTTAAACCTGGTCGATTTCTTTGAAACAGTTACCAAGGCCATTGACGAGGGGAAGGTGGTCCACACAGCCTACCTGGACCTCGCAAAAGCCTTCGATACAATACCCCACTCGGGCATTATAGATAAGCTCACCAGCTTAAATATAAACCCCTATGTCACTAGATGGGTTGCAAACTGGCTCAAGGACAGAACCCACATGGTTAGAATTGCTGGAGCCATGTCAGACTCCAAACCAGTTACAAGTGGCGTCCCACAAGGCTCAGTCCTGGGACCTCTCCTGTTTGGTATATATTTCTCGGAGGTACAGGCCAACACGGAAGGACTGTGGCTGACCAAGTTGACAGATGACTGCAAACTGGGTGCTATAATCGACTCTCCAGCCGACACAAGCATCCTCCAAAAGGGCCTCATAGAAACAGATAACTGGTGCCAGAGCCATGGCCTCAAGCTAAACGCCAAGAAGTGTATAGTCATCCCCTTTGGCAAAAACAAAGTGCCCACAAATTACCACATAGGTGGTAATCCATTATGTACGGAAGAAGTAATTAGGGACCTGGGGACCCAAGTTGATAGCAATTTCTCATTTGACAACCAAGTGGCCAAAGTGGTTAGAAAAACATTTTATATAGCCCACCTAAGCATGAAGGGATTCACATCTAGATCAGGGGACGTCATCGTGCCTCTTTACTCATCCCTCATCAGGCCCATAATTGAGTACAATGCCCCTTTTGGGATGTACCTTACCAGACACCTGCAGCAACTGGAAAGACCCCAAAAGTACCTCACCAAGAGAATCAAAGGGCTCAAACAGATGCCATATGCTGCCTGGTTAAAGAAACTCCAGCTCTACTCAGTGGCATACCGCCTGCTCAGAGGCGATCTGTGTCTGACATATAAAGCCTTGTCCAACCTGGAATTAATGGACATTCTGCACCTCAGAAAATCCAAATCCCATGGAGCTACGCGTTCGAGAGACTTGAACCTCAGCACTGAAATAAATAGGACATGCTGGAGGGACAGATTCATAACCCAGAGGCTCCCTTCACTCTGGAATAAAATCCCAGTCCAGGATAGGCAGACTCCCTCATTGACTCTCTTCAAGAGGAATCTTGAAGAGTGGATGGGAGATGGTAGGTTTACCCCGGGTATCACTTCTGTGTCACTGTTAGACAGAGGCACAGTATACTAACCTCGAAAAAGGGCATAGCAAAATTAATTTAAAATGGGTGGCGAAAGCCAAACACACTCTGGCTAGGCTTATAAATGCCCTAGGGCAGATAGCCTAGTATGAACCTATGAACCACTTGTGACTGGTTTAGAGTCGGACCTGGAGCCCGCTATTCTTATCATGTGAGTTCTGTCTGTAAGCCAGTTGGCAACCCATCTCGTGACGTAGGGGTTTATGTTCAGGCTGGTGAGTTTTTCTGTAATTCCCGAGTGGGGAATGGTGTCAAAAGCCTTGGCGAGGTCAAGGTAGGCTGTGTGAACTACCTCCCCCTCATCTATGGCCTTGGTGACAGTCTCGAAGAAGTCAACCAGGTTTAGTAGATATGATCTGCCCAGATATGATCTGCCCTTAACAAAGCCGAACTGGGTCGGGTCAAGTGTTTGGAGGTTCCCAATGTCTTTGTTAATGAGTTCCATGATGATGTGCTCCATAGCCTTGCAGACCAGGCTAGTCAGGCTTATGGGGCGATAGTTACCAGGGTCAGTTGTGGCCCCTCCTTTGTGGAGCGGAATAACCGTTGCTGTGCGCCATTCTATGGGCATGTAGCCTGTGGAGAGGCAGAGGTTAAACAGTGTGTTTAGGTGGGGGGTTAGTTCATTCTGTAGTTCGTGCAAGACGCAGCCTGGGACACCATCTGGCCCCATTGACGCTGTGCTTTTGGCTTTTGAAAGGGCTGTTTTCACCTGTGCATCTGTAATTTCTGGGGCACTACACTTTTCCGGTATTGTTGTGGGCCCTTTTGGGGGTGAGAGTGGGGTGAAGTTTGCACTGAATCTATCTGCCAGGATGTTGGCAATATCAGTGGGTTCAGTATATTCTGTGCTATTTTGCACTAGCTCAGAGCATATCTGTGAGTTGCCACTTAGATTCTTGACATAGCTAAAGAAGGCTTTGTGGTTATCTTTCGAATCCTTGGCTATTTTTCTTTCGAAGTTACCTTGGAGGATTTTATAAGGGACCTTAGTTTCTTACTGATACTGATCAGGGATGCCTTTCCTTCTTGGGATTTGCTTTTTTTCTGAACTAGTTTCCTCCTCCTATTGTAAAGCCTGTTTATGGCAGGGGTCCACCAGACTGGTTTCCTTCTCTTAGGGGAGTGAATCTTGGTTTTGCTATGGATGGCATGATCCATGCATCCTTGTAGGTGCTCATAGAGTGCATTTGTAAAGGTTCCTGCATCTTGGACACTGTTATCCTTTAGCATGGGGGCTGTGAAACTTACCACCTCTGTCTTAAGTAAGGTGAAGTTTGTTATAGAAAAGTTTTTCACTCTGGTTTCCTTGGTTGGAGGTGGTGGTGTGGTGTGGACATCCAGACTGATTAGTTTATGGTCTGATCTAACCAGTGATGGGTTGAACTCCGGTGTGGAACACTTGTCGCCCATGTTGGTGATGACCAGGTCCAATATGTTTTCACCTCTGGTAGGGGAGTTTATCAGCTGGTACAGGGCATTTGGTTGATAATTTCCAGGAAGCGCTGGACCTGGGAGTTTGTACTTGAGTAGTTTTCCCAGTTAACGGTAGGGTAATTGAAATCTCCCAATATCAGGGTGTTCGGTAGGACCTTCATGTTTTCCAGTGTCTCCAGAAAGGCGGAGTGGTGGTCCTGGGTCATGGAGGGTGATCTGTAGCAGGCCACAATTTCCACTGCAGATTTGCCTGATGTTAGTTGCACATGGATGATCTCGGAGGTATCATGCTACGCCACTAACCTGGAGGTGTAGGTATCCTTGATGAATATGGATACACCCCCTCCTTTTGTGTTTTGGTCCATGTTCTGTGGCCGAAATGTGTGGTACGAGTTGTAGCCCGGTAGTGCTGGGGTGCTCTGTGGAGCCTTGAACCAGGTTTCAGTTACTGCACAGATGTCAACATTCTCCATACTGAGGAGTGCTTTGAGTGAGTGCATTTTGAGATTTAAACTCCTGGCGTTGAGTAGCATAACCCTCACTTTTTTATTTGTGCTGTTTATGGAGGTGGGTTTGACTTTTGAGCCTTGCCTAAAAAAGGCACTATGGGTGCAGCAAGAGCCTTGGCCAGTATTTGAAGGCCTAGGGGTGACAGGTGCGAAGCAACAAGGCCTGTCAAGCATGTCGTCCCAGGCTGACAGACAATGGATCCCCTTTGAATGACACCAGAAGCTTAGCCAATTGTTGAAACTGATCATTTTTTCTTTATACTGTGGTATCATTTTTGGTGAGGGCAAGATGCCACACTCAGGGTCAGGGTCATACCCGCCTGGGCTACATGATCAGAGAGCTCTTCCATGTCTCTTTTCATGTAGTCCAGGGAGGTACATTTCAGGTCATTTACACCAACATGAACAATGACAGAGTCATATTTGTACTTGTTCTGGAGTGACCTGAGTGCTTGTGTTATGTGGCGGATTCTGGCTCATGACAGGCAGCTAACAGTAACCTTCTCCTTGTCCAGCCTAGTGAGTGGGACGTCAGTGTGCCTGACTATAGAGTCACCTATTACTAGTATGTTAGGTATGTTATTTCGCCTTAAGGGTTGTGATTGTGCGGCACACTGATTTTGTGTTTTATGTGTTGTCTGGTTTGTGACGGGAGGTGCAGGTTTTTTGGGTATCTGCTTTGGAGGTCTCTGATGCTTTTGCAGGTTTTTATTTAGAGCCTCTGAGTATGATTTTGTGTATTTTTTGCCAGTGATGGTTTAGTATGTCTATGTGAGGCTGGAGGTGTGGTGCAAGTGTTAACCTTCTCCTCATGACTGCCTGATCCAGTCTTGGGTGGAGAGAGCTTAGCCTCCAATTTAGCTATATAATTGCATCTCTTGCATATGTTAATGTTCTGTGGTAGGAGGAGAGGGCTGTCTGTGTACATGAGGCAGTTGTAACATTGCCTCAGGATACCCAAGTTCACCAGCTGGACTGGAGAGTATACCTGAAATTGCCCTTTGGTCATGCCTGAATAGTAAGGTGAGCTGCTTAGTCGCTTGGTTGGTGAGAGGAGAATAATGAGCCTTGCCCTGCTGGGCAATCAAGTGTCGGGGTATATTAGTGCTTGCTATCAAAACTGTTTAAAAGGTGGAAATGAGAGTAAATATGCTATGAAGACCTTCAAAGTAACCATGAAGTCCATGAAAGGAGCAACTACTGAGCACTTTGGGGATGTGTTTAGCCTGGTTCTATGGCACAGAGGAATGGAGTCCTTACTCTGATGAAGATGACCAGGGTTTGATAATCAGCCCCAGCACTGCAGGAGTCAGGCAGGGAGGGGGTGAGGAGATCACATGCATTTGTGAGCACACTGGGCAATGTGATCTTCTTAGTGGAGCCCAGAAAGACCACCAATCATACTCTGAGGGAAGGGGCAGGGCCACTTGGAGGGAATGTGCCTTACATGCCCCTTCCAAGTGCCTAGCTATGTGTTCGAGTTAGGGCTTGAGAGAAAAAGAAAAATGCAAACCACCCTGATGGCTGCCTAAAGGATTAACCCTTGCCCTGGTGAAGTGGAACAAATCGGCAGATTGGCTAGAGACAAAAAAGAAAATGTTTAGGGATGTGTTTAGCAGGTATTTAGAATCATTCATATGAGAGGAGTATAAGCAAAAAAAGGGCAGACAATGCTCCAGTTTAGATGTGAGAAAATTGTATAATACTGACAACAACTGATGAAATCAAAAAGCATCCAAAAGAGACAAAACATTAAGAAGTAGTTGCAATGGTAAAAGACCCCATTCTCCAGGAACCTGAGAACCAGAACTGCACCACTGTCAGCTACCAAGGGATGAAAGGGTAAGGCTTGGCCTTCTGTATCGAATTTTGGTGTTAGGTATAGGAGGCGAAGAATCAGTGTGAAAAGTGGAAAGATTTAAAGGAATATTCCTCACTAATGAAGAAACAGCAAGTTCACCATCAACTCTCTCTTGCCTGGTGTACTAAATAAAACAAGGGGAGGAATGTCTTTCCCATATGGCAAACAAGTCAATTTTTGGGGTGCTCCTCTCCCAGAAAACCCTAATCATGCAGGTCTCCCTTATACATATCTCTCAACTTTTACTTCCATACTTAAGGACAAAGCAAAAATACATAGGAAAAGGCCCCAAATTAGGTAACTTCTCAAAATAATTTTCAATTTTAGGAGGAATGGAACAAAATTCTGTATAAAAAAAAAAAAAAAATTAGGAGCTTGTCTCTAAAATCTGGAGAATTTACAGGTACGTCTTTATCCTTCACTCCAGATGTCGATGAACTACACTTTAGAAGGGGACTTGGAATTATGGCTGAGAGCAGCTTACAGTATGTTCACTTCCCCTGGGATGTGAAAGACTGTAATGCAAGTGTCTTGCATGCGGCCCACTTTCAGATCACCACTGTTGATTTGAAAAACAGCAAGAGTGCCTTCAGTCCTGTCTATTCACAACAAACACCAGGTCTTTATAGTCCGACTATTGCACCAGAAATTCTTGTTTCAACTTCTTTCCAGAGATTAAAGAATCAGAAACACTGCCACATCCTAAACTGGTTTATGTGAAACCTCTTTCCCAGATGTCACATTTTTTGTGCCCCAGTGAACGGCCTAAGCAAGCTCATTAGAGAACTATCAAAGTAGCCACTGTCAGAGACTGTGATGGGATCTACTGCAAGAAGGGAAGACCCATAGGCAAGATTAGAGGGAACTATTCTACACTTTACAGAGCCTGTTGACAAGGGTCTAACACCAAAAGAATGCCCATCATGGTATGAAAATGTTACAGCCACTAACACCTCATTGTACATTGCAGTAACCTTAAAAAGAAGGTAGCATCCTTGAAGTCCAAAAGACAGATATCTACACTCATACCTGTGACTTCTCTCAGAGTGCTCAGGTTATGACTTCCTGGATGCTCTCTCTGCAGCAGGAACACTCATGACTAAAAAGTGCCAAACTCAGGTAAGGCCTCATCATGTTCCATGAGGATGGTCACTTCCTTAGGCCATTCTATTAAGTACAATGAATAAAGTGCCTCTTTATCACTGAAAGTATGAGTTTTGAAGTTTGTTTGGTACCACAGTTGTAGTAACTTGCAACCTATTATGAAATAAATTTGCATGTTCGGGGAAAAAAGTAAAGACGATGTTTTATAGCAGCAGACCAAATGCTTGAATACAAGAGGCATCTTGCTGATGTTGAGCCTTAACCTAACGAACTGAACAAATGGAAAAAAAGTAATGAGGTTATGGAACACAGATATGGAAGGTGTCCTGCGAAAAGTCAGGCTGCACATGAGAATGGTTTCTGGAGTGAAAGATAGTCTCCAGTATGGAGTCTTTATGTTTAAACATTTTTGATAACATTCTTGCTAACTGCAGTGCATCTTCCCAGGAATTACCTAGAGGCCTTTGCAATAAGGAGACCCATTAGGACTGAGTTTTTCATGTCAGCCCAGCACCTAATAACCAATTCTGAGCTAGCTGTAGTATTACAAACTACACCCTCAATGAGAAAGGTGTTTTCTATACAGCAGTGACTTAAAAAATCCATACAAGGCTGGTATCTAGGATGAGCATGGCATTAACACTGCAGAATTTCTTTTATATCATGACTGAAAATGTATCATGACCTTGAAATAAAGCTGTTTAAAGATTTGTTCAAACTGGTTTTGTATGAAGCTTCAGAATGTTATATTTATGTTCATTCCTGAATCATCCTTTTCCCAATAACCTGTTTTAGTGCATAAGGAAGCTGCACTCTACCTCAGCAACCAATGGATGTACACTACTGAAACTCTTTCTAGACAGGGCAATGGTTTATTGCAGAACACACACACATGCGTGCGCACACATACACACACACACACACACACACGCACAGACACAGACACAGACACATGTACTACATGCACACCTTTGGGCAATTTGGAGAATGATAATTCAGCAGTTGCACGTATTTGGGAGCTGGGATAAACCAGGATCACTTGGAGAAAGCCAATGTAGAAATTAGGAGGACATGCAGACTAAACACAGAAAACATTTCAGCCCAGCAAATGAACCAGAGAACCTCTTGTAGTGAGCCTGCAATGCTATACACTATGTCACTGTAACAATCAATCCAGAATCAGAAACTTTTAGGAACAGCCTTTGTTCATTAGTAGTACTGAGGGAAGACCTGGAGTAAATTTAAAATTTCTAATACCCACCCATAGATCAAAGTTGTGCTTGAATATGACCTGGAATGAACTTTGTTTTATATGGATGGGGAGTCTGTTCCAGAGCAGCATTTTCCTCTGCAAGATATACCTGAACCTTCAAACCTTTTCTGGAAAGATGCTTGCCAAAGGGGCATTATTTATATTTAATGACTGGCCAAATGAAGGCTGAGTAAAGTAGGACTATGACATCCCTAGATCTAGACACAATCCCTTTGTTTATAAGCTGTGCACTACAGAGGGACTTTCTTACTACAAGGAACACATTTTGGTCAAAAGTTAGATCACTGTCCATATAAGTTCACAAGTCTCAAACGACTGGGTCAACTCTTAGTGGTGTATTGTCATTGTGATACTTCATCTGGGTGGGTACATGACTTCCAAAAGAATACAGAAAAATGCATTTTTTTTGGTATTTAGTTTCAGTCCATGATTTTAGCAGCATTTATTTATGAAATGGATACAATACTTTTATGTCTATTAATACTCATTTTAATACACTGGTAGCTTAAAGTACTGCAACAGTTTAGTATAGTTTTACTATTTAGCTAAGAAAAACAGTTTGATTTTGTTAAAGGTCATTAGAGCTTAGCAAACAAATGGTGAATGTTTCCTGTAATCATTTAACCATGAAAAAAGTTAGGTACTTTGCACTTGTAGGAAACAAGTCTGCTGAAAGAAACACAAACCATAGCAAGAGTGAAGCATGAGAAAATTTTAAGGTATGTATACCTTGTTGGAAAAGTGTGTTTGTATTTTAATCTCAAGTTGAGAATGCTTTGAACTTTGTACTAACAAATCTTTTTTTCTAATTTTATAACAGAGAATTATTCATACAGACTACCAGTATTTATTTGCCTTTAAATTCAATTCAATTCAATATACATGACGACTGCCACAGGAGGTGGTTGACAGTCCCTCAACCTTTTCTCAAACTTTAAAGTAGGACCTTAAAAAAATGCGGTTTCCATGCAAATCTGTACTGGTGCAGTATGTAGATGATTTATTCATAGCCTCAGACACACTGACACATTGTCAGCAGGACACCATACACTTACTGACTGAATTAGCAAAGAAGTGAAACAAAGTGTCAAAAGAAAAACTTCAATTATGGTCACCTAAAGTAAAGTACTTAGCACACTTAAATTTGCATGGAGAGAGGCATCTCTTGCCTTCAGGTGCTGAAGCTATTATAAAAGCACCTCATCCTGTTACTCAGAAGCAGGTACGAGCTTTTCTAGGTTTGGCTGCATACTGTAGATAGTGAATATCAAATTATGCAAAAATTGCTAGACCTTTAACAAGCATGCTTAAACAGGCCACACCAGAGCTGTTGCCCTGGAAAGAAAAGGAAGAAAATTATTTTACTTTATTAAAACAAGCCCTTGCTACAGTCCCAGCCTTAGGACTTCCAGGTTATAACAAATATTTTACTTAAATCAATTTACTTTTACGTAACTCAAACTAAAACAACAAATACTTAAGTCAAGCAACTGTCCCTGTAAAAAAAAACAAGCAAACTGCAATCAACGGTGCTATAAGCTCAACATTCATCTTTTCTTATCTGCTCCTTTTCTCTATCATCTTATTACAAATATATACCTGACTACTTCTCATATCTAAACTTCTCATCTTTCTACTTGTAAATATGTATATATGTATACATATAGCTATAAAAGAAACTTGATGACAAACAGTCTAAACAAATATAAAACTAGAGCAAAAAAATATATATATACTCTCACTGGAACTGCATTATACTCAAGTGCTTATGTACCATTTATGGCTAATTCTATTTCTGTCCTGATTTTTCCTATATATCATCCTTACATTGAATACTGTATACTATTCTATTACCTGTTGTACTACTGCACGGTATTGTGTTTTACTATTGTGTTGTTTATTAGAATGTGAATCTTTTCTCCCCGGGCCTTTGCTGAAAAATGGGTGACCCACTCAGTTGGACTTTCCCAGTAACCAAATGTTAAATAAATAAATAAAGTTGTTCTGTCATGAAAAAGGGGGTTATGCAGCTGGCATGCTAGTTCAAATACATGGTGATGTATTTAGACCTACTGCATATTACAGTCATTGTTAGACCTGGTGGCTAGAAGGTTACTGGGCTGCCTGCAGGCAGTAGCAACAGCTGCACTGATGGTAGAACAACCTGCAGTACTGGTCCTAGGATACAAACTTACAGCTGCAGTTCCCCATGCAGTATCGGCACTTTTATTAAAATCTAAAACAGTGCATCTCTCAGCCGCTAGGCTGACAAATGATGATCTGCTGATAATTTCAAACCTTTCAATCACCACTGAGCAATGCCAGGTATTGAACCCAGCATCCCTCCTGCCCATGACAAGAGATGGTGAACCACATGACTTTATACTTGTGATTAACCATGTGCTTTCACCTAGACTTCACTTGAAAAATATTCCAATGGACAATACAGAAATGGAACTGTGCATGGGTGGATCATTTGGAAGAGGCAGAAATGGAAATCTATCAGCAGGCATAGCTATATGTACTGAAAATACCATATTGTGTCAGGAAAAATTAGAAGGATTACATCTACACAAGTAGCTGAATTCACTGCATTAACAAAAGCCTGAAATTAGTTGAACATTTAGACTAACAACTGTTATGGGTTTGGGGTAACCCATAACTTTGGAAAATTGTTGAGGCAGAGATTATTTTTAACCTCAGCAGGTACTGAGATAGAAATGTAAAGTTTGTAAAGGTCTTATTAGATGTTCTGTTGTTACCAAATGTTTTAGCAATAGTTAAAGTGCAAGCTCACACAAAAGGAGACAGTGTTACTGTAAAAGGTAACCCAACTAGCAGCTTATGCAGGCAAGCAGGCTGCTGATTTGAATGACACTAAAAATTTTGTTTTTGTTATGCAAGAAATATCAGTAAAATCTGACAATCCTTGTAATTTTAATAACTTCAAATGCAAACGACCAGGTGGCAGAATGACTCGTAAAATGTACTTTATTAATATTTGATTTAGCACTTTCATCTATTTTAAAAACACAGACATCTTCAGAACCATAAAACCATAGAAACGAAGCAAGGAAAGTTACAAACCTTACCTTGTCCACACCCACACTTAAAAAGCCAATCGGTTAGAATGCAGCTATAGCCCGCCAAACTAATTCAAGGTACAATACACTGTAAAAGTGTCAGGAACTAACTTGCAACATAAAAAGCATAAAACATTAAAAAACAAACCTAATATAATAATTAATATCAAACAGTATTAAAATTTGAATGCTCTAAACTTCAATTCACTAGTAATAGAGGCCATTGAGGCCAGGTGAATTAGATGCACAACTGCCATAACATCTCTTTGTGCAGCAGTCAGTTTTGCCAGTCACCACCATATACAGAAGGAATTACTTTTTCTAAAACAGAAAACTTAAACTTAATAATATTCCTACAGGAGATAGCATGGCTGGGCTAGAGGACTTTTGTTGTCCTTTTTAACAATACTATAAATATGCTGATAGATTAGTTTATTGAAGGCATTGTTAGTTTTCCCAACATAGAATGCCAGGCACGAACAGCATCTAGCCAGGTAAACAACCCTCTCAGATCAACAACTGTATCCACCTTTACTCATCCATTTTTGCACATTAGCCAGTATTTCACCCCCAAAGTCCATATGTAAGAACAGTGTTTGCACCGGCCACATTTAAAAATGTAAGAACCATTGTGAAGTGCTCTTACCAGTCTTTCTAAAAAAAGTTAGGTCTATTTTTAAATGTAAAGGATGGGGGCGTTTCAAAGTAAGACTTAAGGTCCTCATCATGTTGTAAAATGGACCAATTTCTACGTAAAATACATTTAATACCTGCAGTGTCTAAAGAATAATGAATAATCATGTTGTTACAATAACTACTACGCTGTAACGGACAACAAACATCATTCCTGTCATGTTGTGGAATTCAAAACTCTGTAGCCCCTTGGTGATAATAGGAGCATATTTGCGATTCCTTTCATGAAAGATCTGTGTATAAAAATTGTCAGCCATTGCTTCCAGAAACATGGCTTTCAACTTATTGAACTGATCAATGCATTCTTTATCATCAGAGATTAATCTGGAAACTCTAATAACCTGGATCTTCAATGTACCTCTCTTTTGATGTAATGGATGGCTACTTTTAAAATGTAAAAAAGCAATGCAAAAAGTGGGCTTCCTATAAATGGAAGTAATAAATCTAACACCATCATCTTTTCTAACTTCTACATTCAGATAATGTATGTTGCAACAATTAACATTGCAAGTTGTTGTTGTTGTGTCTTTCGGCTTTTCCTGGTTAGGGGTCGCCACAGCGGAACTCCGGTCCGGTAATGATTGGCAGTAGATTTTTATGTGCCGAGTTGCCAGCCCTGACGCACAACCGTCAACGAAGGTACGCCCATTCACGCATGTCTCCATACAGAAGACGCTCTAGCTGAGAATCGAACAGGACAACGTCTTACTGTGAGGCGACAAAGCTACCGCAGCACCATCACCGCAGCTAACAATTAACATTGCAAGTAAACTTCAAAAATGTAGAACATCCTTCCATCTCAGAAATAAATTTACAAAGTTGGTCAGTGTAGCCAGCCAAAAGCACAAATACATCAACAAGGTGCCAAAAATAATATTTGCAATACTGAAACAAGTCAAGTTTTAAAGTAACCTGGGACATCCATGTAAGTAATATGGCATTAGCAAAGATGAGGGCACAAGTGTCCCCCACAGCTACTCTTTGCAGCCGTTTAAAATACTCGCCATCGAAAAATTAGAAATCAACACAGCATTATTGTCAGACAATAAACTGTGCCCAACCTCACCAAACTAAGACAACTCCAGTTTGTGAGGAATAACAGTAAACAAGTTTTTGATAGCTAAAGTAACTAGTAAACAATTGTTAAGTCCTGTGATGTTTCTAAGTTTGCCCAGAAAGTCATATCACGGAGTATATGTGAGAAGTCATTAGACAACAACTTAAGTTTCCGATCAATAAATTTTGCAAAGGGCTCAGTAATAGGGCCTCCAGCAGCGACTATAGCTCTTAATGGTGGATTGGACAAATCTGAATGAATCTTAGGAATTACAAACATTTTTGGAATAACAGGAACATTAACTTTTAGAAAATTAAATAAATCTAAAAAATGTTGTCAAACAACAAGAGCTCATCAAGAAAAATATTTACAGCTCTATACGCAGTGTTGATCTCATTCACAGACACAACTCGATACACAGTCTCACCTGACAGTAGTGATATCATTTTACTAGTGTAGTCCACAAGATCCATGATAACCAGACCCACCACACTTATCTGGTTTCATACATCTAACGTTTTCATTGAAAGTAATATTGTTAAGAATAAGTCTTTATACTTTGGTAAGGTTACACAATTTGTGTTTCTTCTTGGATATCGAAAGATCTCTAATCTCCCGTCGGCAAGATTTCTTGAATACGTTAATAAAAGGATGTAAGGGGGGTGGCTAAGCTTTTGCATTTAAAGTAACCACCAGAGAGTTCAATGTCAGTCTTGTCTCTAAACAAAACTTGAAAGTTAAGTTTCCTAGTAAACATTTTTAAATCAAGTATGGTGTGTTCAAGGTTGGCTCGACCAGAAGGAATGAAGCCAAAACCCTTCAAAAGAAAATTATGATGTTTACGACCAATATCTAGGTCTGTAAAGTTGTAAATATTAAAATTAAAAAAGGAAGTAACTGACACAGTACCTTGTATGAAACCACTAAGTTGAACAGATGGCAGACCTTTGGGAATTGGCCGTTATCTGATTTTTTTGTGGGCAAACTTTTCATCTTTGTCAAATTCTTGTCCTATCCACTGAACCCATAATTGCCCAGAACATTCAACCTTACTCTGTGCTTGTTCGCCATCCTCTCTGATCTTCTTGGTAATGGTTGTTCTAAAGGGATGTCGGTTGGAATCTTCATCAGGGCTCTCCATGGAGTCATGATTATCACCAGAAGGAAAAGGTGTACGACTGATTTTTTGAAATCTAGGATAGGCAGTCTTGTTACAACACTCATCGTCAGTACATAGCAGTTTTTTACCTTTACTACATTTGACAGAAAACATCTTGGAATCTACTTGCTGCAAAATATTGTTTGCTTTTGGAATATTTGGTTTTGTTATTTTCCAGATTGGACTGCTTCGTTCATTTTTTTTTCAATTTTAATAATTTAGTTACTTTGCAGACTAAAGCTTCAGAGGCTGAAAAAAAAGAGGTGGATTCAGTGCTGGTTGTAAAAGGCAACATAATTTATTATGGGTACATCCTGATAGTAGGACAGTAGCAACTTTAGCCATACTAACTTGGTTGGTAAGGGCATACCACTTACCAGATCATATTGGTAAGCATGGACTTCTTAATATTATTCTGCAAAACTGGTTTGCCCCTCTTTCTTAGTCTCTAGTCAGTCATTATGTAAATAATTGTGAAATTTCTCTGTAGCATAATATTGCATCCCCTGTGAAGACTAACCTTTCTCATTACCCCCACCTTAGAGACCCTCTGTAAACATCCATTTGTACTTTGTTCAAATGCTGCAATGTGCTACATTCCATTACATATTGGCTATTATACGTGTCTTTTCTGCATGGGTGAAAGCTTATTCAAATGCTAAGTGTGATGTTGAAACAGTAGTAAAAAAATGCTAAAAATGTTCTTCCCAATTTGGGGTACCTGATACTATTAATTCAGACACAGGTACCCATTTTACTGTTGATATTATTCAGAAAATTTGTAAAATGTTCAAAATTTCTTTGCAGTTACACTGTCCCCACCATTCACAGTCATCTGGTCTTGTTGAAAGGTCTAACCAGACTCTTCAAATCAAAAGTAGTAGAAGTTATGTACCTACCACAACGTTCCATGTTAGTTGTCTTCTTCTCACCTTCTTTCTTGCGTCCCACCCACCACCCCTAGCCTGGACAGACAGAGATTAATCCTTCTGAGGCCTTATTCCTCTACTTGAGTATTTCCTAGGTTATGTCCTCCTCCGTTGTTACCACTGTAGGTAAACTTTATAGTAGGGACAGGTGTCTCCATGGTGTTAGCTCTACCAAACGAGATCTGGGTATCTGACGCCTAGCATTGTGGGATATGGGAAGGGCCTCGAGCCGGTAAACAGCTCTCTAGCTTTAGTATAAGGCCGAGTTGGAGCCGAGGATCGGCTCCGAACCCATCCAGCAAGAATGAAGGCGAGATTGACAACTTAACATAATATATTACCTTCCGGCTGCATCAACACAAGATGATACTTGTTATGCCAGAAAAGGAACTGTGTGAGTGGCTTACAGCAGTTGCAATGACACCTGTAGTGATACTTTACTGATGGAGCTTAAATTGAAAATGTCTGACTGAAGAAAAGGCATGGAAATGTTGGACAATTATTATTACATCTGCGAAGACTGCGCCTACCCCTGGTTAGATAGAACCTGGTCTGGTTGTCATATGGAATAAATGACACCAGCTATTTTCCATTCTTTTTCTATACCCGCTGAAAGGTTACAAAATAAGAGGGTCATACATCCTGCTAAACAAGGTCTAGCTTTCTTTTCTCCATAGTATGGCCTATTCAGAACTATGCATGAAGTAAATCAGTCGTCCTTTATCTTAGCTAAAATGGCTATAAAATTGCGGAGCACATTTGCATGGCAAACAAAAAACCGACTGAAGTTTGAATCACAGCTTTACAAAACCAGATAGCTCTTGATTACGTACCGGCTTTAAAGGGTGCAGTTTGCCATCTGATCAGAAAACAGTGCTGTAAGTTTATTTCAGACTTTCATGCTACACAGAAAATGGTGGCTGACTTTATAAGACAACTGGCCATAAATATGAATAAACCTGAGTCTGGCTGGACCTTCTTTGGGTGGTTGGGTAATATATTTAAAAATGTTGGTACAAACATAATGCAAATAATAATTACTTTTATCCTAGACACTAATCTTCTTACCTGTATAAGCTTGTGTGTGTGTGACTTTACAGTTTAATAGCGTCATTGTATATATTTTGTTTATATATCCATAACTGTTACACACTAGGATTTTCGTGTGACTTTTTGTGTGACCTTACAGTTTAATAGTGTCATTGTACATATTTTGTATGAATATCCATAGCTGTTATGCACTGGGATTTTTTTTTCTTATTAATAAGCTAAATCCAATGAAATGTAATGACTGACAAAACTTTGTAATGTACTAATGTCTTTGTAAATATTCTTCTGTATGTGGAGCTTTTCTCCCCGGGCCTCCACAGAAAATAGACATATATCCAGTTGGACCAGCCCGGTCAACAAATGTAAAATAAATAAAAATAAGTTTATCATAATCGTGCTTTTCATAGCTCTTGTATACTCTGTTATTACAAACTGTTAGTAAACTGCGTTATTAGAAAAATTGCACATGCAATGGTTATTATTCCTGAAAAAAGCATCTCAGGGCTTATATGTTTGACAATGACATGGTTCAAAATAATTTAGGTTTGTGATGCTTTACGGCATCAGAGGGAGGAACTGAAATGGATATGCTGCATATACTGTTGGAAACTCCTGGTGTTCTGCCTAAGTGTGATTCTCAAACAATCTGGAAATATATCGCGGATTGATAAGTACATTTCTTGGCATTTTAACCTTTCAGAGTTGCAGACTTCAGAATGTTTTAGAGGTAGGTTTGGGAGGAGCTAATTTCATGTAGTTGCCCTTGTATCAGTGCAAGACTAATATATATGCTGCTGCTGAGACCACTTTAGTGGGCTTCTGAGCACAAGTGGCCTGCATGGAAACACTGTGGGTGGGTATGGCCTTAAAAAGCATTTTACATACTTTTACAAGCATATTTTGTTATGTAGAGGTAGTATTTTGTTTTTAGAAGAGAGAAAATGTATAATTGATATAAGGGGGTCTGTACCAGTTAAATAAATAACTGTTTTATTAACAGATAGAGTGGGACTCGTTCTGTGATACCAGATTCCAGTTTCAGCAGCGACTCAGACTTGCAGTGTACCACAGTGAATGTACACACGTTTACGCGAATGTTGTGGGAATCTGCTTCTTGTCAGTTAAAAGTATATCCAGCCTTATTCATACGTTATTGATGTGTGCAGAGGCAGCGAGCTAAGGTGATGCATAATTGCACATAAGCTTCTGCGTCAGTAAAGAAGGCCCCCCATACATGCACAGATGTGTGCAGACACATACTTGCATGCACTCACTCCAATTCCTTGACAATAGCTAGAGAAAGGTAGTGTAAATGCTGTGGTATGTGTAACTACAGTGGGAATGGATAACTGAAAAAATCTGAGACCTAATATGTCATGAATAATACCGCCAAAGGGTGTATGTTGTAAAGACCCTTTCCATGCAGGTCCCACACATGGCCATTTGTAGTGGGGAAATGGTGCATGCTATTGAGGTTCAGTGTTCATTGTAAATTTATAAAACTCTTATGCCACATAATGGCTTTCTAGAAGTGTGTAACCATTTTGAATAGTCATACGATGTACCCCTCACCCAGTCATCCACCATTTTTTTTAAAGGCTAAAAGGCTGTTTGTCCTCCTGTTACAAGGTAATGCATTCCACTATCTTCCAAATCCATTTTGAAATAAGTCACTTTTTAATGTTTTTCAAGGTGTCAACTAAAACATTATTCCTTGTGTCAAAATTGTGAAGTCTAAACTCCACTCCCAATGCTGTTGCCAAAGTCTCATTATTAAGACATTTATAACGTATGAGTTTTCACCCCTAACCGGTTTATAATTTATATAATTATGTTCAAGCCAGTTCACAACTTCCGCGGTGGTGCAGTGGTAGCATTGTTGCCTCACAGCAAGAGGTTCTCCCGTTCGATTCTCGGCTGGAGTGCAAGGAGTGCCTTCTGTGTGGAGTCTGCATGTCCTCCCCGGGTGGGCGTTCAAAAGACATGCGTAAATGGGCGTGCCTTCGCTGAAGGTTGAACGTCGAGCTGGCATCTCAGCATTCGTGAAAATCTACTGCCAATCATTAGCGGACTGGAGTTTCGCTGTGGGCATTGTTTTCTGTTTCTCATCTGTCCTGAAATTGCTTCCCTCCTATTCCTGTGGTGAAGTTTATAAAACTGGTCTAACAGCTTTTGTGTTTTCTGATTGCTTCAAGGCTTGCTCATTTAAAAATAGTTTGTTTGTAAATTCCAGCATACACTGTTGGAAACTCCTGGTGTTCTGGCTGAAGTGTAATTCTTAAACAATCGGGAAATATATCGCTGACTGATAAGTATATTTCTTGGCATTTTAACCTTTCAGAGTTCTGCATTGTCTTACTTTTGCCTGATTGAATTATTTTATATATTTTCTGACATTGTTTTCTGTTTCTCATCTGCCCTGAAACTGTTTTTCCCCTCCCTCCCTTCCTATTCTTGTGGTGGTGTTATAGTTGGTAGCTTTGCAGTTGCCCGCCCCTACTGTAAATTTGATCTGGGACACCCCTCCCAGTCTGGTGTTCACTCAACTTAATTCAGAGAGAACATTTGAGAAGGCCAGCCCACCTAGGTTCTTAACCTTGAATTTTTCTTCTGGCTCCTTCTTCCTCTCTCCTTGCACTTTACTAAAAAAAATGCACTTTATTTTGCTTTATGCATCTTCTTAAAAGTACTCAATTGTATTTATTCCGCTCCATTTATTACTGCTTGGTAGTAGCCTGACTAAATTGTAACTGTTATTCTAAGCCTTTTGGTTTAAGCACTGGGCTACAAACCAGTTGTTTTACTTTAAGATTTGTGGTCTGCACGTTGTGGCAGGACAGGTAGCTTACATCCTTCTAAGTTGGGAATTGCTGACTGAAGGCTCAGTATTCTAAAAGTGTATTATTTCTGGTTAAAACACTTGGGCATCAGGCCAGTTATTTTTCATTAAGAAGGTTTGTGGTCTGCAGTCTTGTGGGAGGAGAGACTAGATTCTGCCCATCTGAGCTGGGAATTTCTTGTTAAAGTCTTATTGTGCCTGCTTATTTGAACTGTTTCTTTCTGAAATTGGTGCACCTTGTTTGCTGTAGCATAGACTAGATTCAGGCATCCTGAATCTAGCTTTGTTTGTATAACTTGTGCATTAATCCAGGCCATCTTTTTTGGAGAAGGTTCCCCTGCACCCTAGTGGCAGTAGTGTGCAGTTAGACCTTGTCTGATTGAAGACTGCTGGAACAGGGCTCAGTTTTGAGATTTTTTACTGGTTAAATGGGTAATTTGTTTAAATCAGTTTGGTCATTTTTATTGTTATATAAAAAATTGCACTTTATTCATCTGCTTTTACTGTATTTGTGTTTCTTCCTACTTTACTACTTTATTTTGCTTTTGCTGCTTGTTCTTAAAAGTACTTAATTGCATTTATTCTGCTGCATTTATTACTGCTTGTTAGTAGCCTGATTAAATTGTAACTGTTATTCTAAGCCTTTGGTTGAAGCACTTGGGCATCAGACCAGTTGTTTTACATTAAGAAGGTTTGTGGTCTGCACTGTTGTGGCAAGACAGGTAGCTTACATCCTAAGTTGGGAGTTGCTGACTGAAGGCTTGGTGTCTGTTATTCTAAAAGTGTATTAGTGCTGGTTTAAGTATTTGGGCTTCGGGACAGTTATTTTACATTAAGAAGGTGTGGTCTGCACTCTTGTGGGAGGAGAGGGTAGATTCTGCCCTTCTGAGGTGGGAGTTTCTAGTTAAAGGCTTATTTTGCCTGCTTAATTGAACTGTTTCTTTCTGAAATTGGTACGCCTTGTTTGTTGTAGTATAGACTAAATTCACCTGCTGAATCTAGCTTTGTTTGTATAACTTGAGCACTAATCCAGACCATCTTTTTTGGAGAAGGTTCCCCTGCACCCTAGTGGCAAGAGTGTGCAGTTAGAACTTGTCTGATCGAAGACTGCTGGAACGGAGCTCAGTTTTTAGCTTTTTATTGGTTAATTGGTTTAAATCAGTTTGCTCATTTGCTACTGTTATATTAAAAAAGAAATACATTTCATGCATAGCCGCTTAGCTAGGGTTAAACTATTCCCAGCACCATAAAGTCTGCTCTTCAAATTTTCCCTTAGAACTAGCCATTTTTTTTAGTTTTAGCACTCAAATCTGTTTCTTTGAGATCAGCACTTGTTCAGAACTCGTTGTAAGCATTAAATAAACTACAAATTACTACAGCACTCAACTTTCCTCACTTGTCTAGAGGAAGTACTTAATAAATAAGCACCTATCCAAGCATGTCTAAGGGTCAGCTCCTGGTGTTTTCTCCTGTCTTCCTGATGAATCTGGGCATCTTGGGGCAATGCAGCAATTGCCTCATGTACACATACAACCCACTCCTCATACCACCCAACACTACAACCTGTGAGAGATGCACTTATACAGCCAAACTGGAAGCAAAGCTCTCTTCACCCAAGACTGGACTAGACAGTCAAGAGGAGAAGGTAAACATTTGCACCACACCACACTCATCACATAGCCCCTCGAAACCTACACCAACAAAACAGACACAAAGAAACACAAAACAAACACCTACATTCGTGGAGGCTCTCAATAAAAATCTGATCAAGCAACAGAGACCTCTAAAGCAGAAACGCAAGCAACCTCCACTCCCAACACAACCTAAATGATGCATAGCCCACAAACACAGTATGCCACTCAATCAAAGCCCATAAGGCATAACAATGTACCCAACACTCTAGTCATAGGTGACTCTATAGTCAGGCACACTGATGTTCCACTCACCAGGCTAAACAAGGAGAAAGTTACTGCCAGCTGCCTGTCGGGTGTCAGTATCCACCACATAAGCAAGCACTCAGGTCACTCCACAAGTACAAATACGACTCTGTCATTGTCCATGTTGGTGTGAATGACCTGAGACGTACCAAACCTGGACTACATGAAGAGAGACATGGAGGAGCTCTCCGATCTTGCAGCCCAGGCAGGTATGACCCTAGCCCCGAGTAGCATCCAGCCATCACCCAGAATGATACCACAGTACAAGGACAAAATGATTGACTTCAACAATTGGCTAAGCTTCTGGTGTCATTCTTGGTGGATCCAGTATCTGTCTGCCTGGGATGACATGACTGACAGACCACGATGCTTTGCAGAGATGGCCTGCACCTGTCGCCCTTGGGATTCCAGATACTGGTTGACGCTCTTGCCACCCCTATAGTGCCTTTTTTAGGCAAGGTTCAAATGACAAATTCACCACCGTAACAGGTACAAGCAAGCAAAATCTGAGGGTAATGTTACTCAATGCTAGAAGTCTAAACCTCAAAATGCATTCACTCGAGCCACTCCTTAAAATGGAGAACATCGACATCTATGCAGTGACAGAGACCTGGTTCAAGCCTCCAGAGAGCACCCCTGCATTACCAAGCTATAATTTATACCACACCTTTCGGCCACCAAACCTGGACCGAAACACTAAAGGCGGAGGCGTGCCCATATTCATTAAGGATATCCACACCTCCAGGTTAGTTGTTCAGCATAATGCATCCGAGATTATCCAAGTACAACTAACTCTGGGCAAGAATGCAATACAAATTGTAACTTCTTACAGATCCCCTACCATGCCCCAGGATTCCCACTCCTCATTTCTTCATACACTGAAAAATATTAGGGTACAACCCAACACCCTAATAATGGGCGATTTCAACTACCCCACCATTAACTGGGAAAACTACTCATGTACCAACTGTTTTGCTCAACGTTTTCTGGAATTCATAAATTCCAGCGCCTTGGATCAACTTATCCACACCCCCACCAGGGGCAGCAATATCCTCGACCTGGTCTTTATCAACATGGGCGACTGGTGTTCCACACCAGAGGTCAATTCCTCATTAGTCAGATCTGACCACAAGCTAATCACACTAGACATCCACATCCCGCCCCCATTAGGGAAACCACCGTAAAAAATTTCTCCAAAGCCAACTTCACGCTTCTGAAGACAGAAGTGGCAAACTTCACGACACCCATGCAGACGGGCAATAGAGGTACGACTGCTGAATCCTATACAAATGCACTTTATAAGCACTTACACGAGTGCATGGATCGTGCTATCCCTAACAGAACCGAGATACTATCCTCCAAAAAAAGGAAGTCAATCTGGTGGTCCCCTGCTATAAACAAACTCTACAACAGAAGAAAGAAACTGTTGCAAAAAAGAGTAAAATCCCATGATTGGAGAAACTCTATGGTCAGTCTCAGTAAGAAGCTGCGATCCCTCATAAAATGCTCCAAGGCTAGTTATGAAAACAAAATCGCCACTGATTCTACAGACAACCACAAAGCATTCTATAGCTATGTCAAGAATCTCAATGGCATCACTCATATCTGCTCTGAGTTACAGCACAATGGCAATAATGATATTACCAACATCCTGGCAGATAGGTTCAGTGCTAACTTTACCCCCCTCTCACCCCCTAAAGGGCACATTTATATACCGGAAGAATGCAAAGTTCCTGTAATCACGGCTGCACAGGTAAAAAACACACTCTCCAAAGGCAAGAACACAGCACCCATGGGACCTGACAACATCTCAGGCTGCATTCTACAAGAACTACAGAATGAACTGGCACCCCACCTAAGCACCATGTTCAGTCATAGCCTCACCTCAGGTTTTGTGCCCAATGAATGGCGCACAGCGACAGTTATCCCACTCCACAAAGGGGGAGCCACCACGGAACCCGGGAACTACCGTCCCATTAGCCTAACAAGCCTGGTCTGCAAGGTCATGGAACTTATAAACAAAAACATTGGTAATCTCCAAACTCTGGACCCCACCCAGTTTGGGTTTGTAAAAGGCAGATCATGTCTCCTAAACCTGATAAACTTCTTTGAAGCAGTTACCAAAGCCGTAGACGAGGATAAGATGGTTCACACAGCCTATCTAGAGCTTGCCAAGGCTTTTGACACCATCCCCTACTCTGGAATTATAGATAAACTCACTAAACTAGGTATAAATCCCTATGTCACAAGATGAGTTGCCAACTGGTTTACCGACAGAACCCACACTGTGAAAGTAGCAGACTCCAAATCCGACTTCAGACCAGTGACAAGTGGAGTACCACAGGATTCAGTCCTGGGTCCTCTCCTGTTTGGTATCCACTTTTCTGAAGTACAGGCTAACATAGCAGGTCTTTGGCTAATGAAGTTCGCAGATGACTGCAAACTAGGAGCCATAATCCAAACTCCTAATGATGTGGACATCCTACAAAAGGGCCTCACTGAGACAGATGCCTGGTGTTAAAGCCATGGCCTCAAGCTCACTGCCAAAAAGTGCATTATCATCCCCTTTGGTAAAAACTCTGTACCCATGAGCTACCACATAGGTGGTAGACTACTTAACACCGAAAATGTGATAAGAGACCTTGGGACACAGGTGGACAGTAGTCTCTCCTTTGATAATCACATCTCCACAGTAGTCAGGAAATTCTTCTACGTGGCACACCACATCACAAAAGGTTTCTCCTCCAGGAAAAACGAGGTCATCGTTCCCCTCTACTCGTGACTCATTAGACCCATTATAAAGTAGAACACCCCTTTTGGTATGTACCTCACAAGACATCTACAACAACTGGAAAGGCAGCAGAAAAACCTCACAAAGAGGATTACCAGCCTCAAACAGATGCCCTCTCAAAAAACTCCAGCTTTACTCCGTCACATTTCGCCTACTCAGAGGCGATCTCTGCCTAACATACAAAGCTATGTCAAACCCAGAGCTGTTGGACATGCTCCAGTTAAAGAAATCCCAATCCCTCCGAGCTACACACTCTAGGGACCTAAACCTTGTCACTACAATAAACAGAACATGCTGGAGATATAGATTCCTGTCCCAGAGACTTCCCATACTCTGGAACAAACTACCTATCCATATCAAACAAAGCTCCTCATTAACACTCAAGAAAAATCTTGATGACTGGATGGGAAATAGGAAATTCACCCCGGGGATCACCTCAGTGGCTCTGCTTGACAGGGGCACAGGAAAATAATTTTCTTGGGTGGCGAAAGCCAGGGAACCTTTTTGGCTAGGCTTATATAGGCCCTAGGGCCAATAGCCTAGTACCTACTTATGAACCTATGTCTATTAATGTTCATTTTTATATACTGCTAGCTTAAAGTACTGCAACAGTTTAATATATTTTTATTATTTCGCTAAGAAAATCAGTTTTACTTTGTTAGGTTCACTAAAACTTAGCAAACAAATGGTGATTGTTTACTGTAATCATTTAACCTTGAAAGAAAGTTAGGTATACACAGTACTGCTATTCTTTGTATCCTGTCTAGACTACATGATTGCATCAGTGAAATGTATAACATGCATTTTCATTTTGTACTTGTGCCTGAGATCATATCAACATTTGTATTTGTATGTTGTATATGTATCTTACAGTTATTTAGAAATGTGAAGCTTTTGTACCTCGGCCTCCGTTGAAAAAGGACATTTTTGTCCAGCTGGACTTTCCTTGTAAACAAATATAGAATAAATAAATAAATGCTTTGTACTTGTAGGAAATAAGTCTGCTGAAAACAAACAGAAACCATGTCAAGAGTGAAGCATGAGAAGATTTTAAACTATCTTCCTATATGCATACCTTGTTATCTGTTTACTCCTTTCAGCCTTGGAAATGTGTGTTTGTGTTTTAATCTCAAGTTGAGAAAGCTTTGAACTTTGTAAGAACTAATCTTTTTTCTAATTTTAAGATATAAGAAGAGTTGAATCTGAACATACAGCTGAATCTCTCTATTTTGAGATATGCCAGCATCACCATACTTTACAATAAATAATATGTTTGCATACAGAATCGCTGTCAGTCTGTGTTTTGAATTAAACAGCTGCATGATACTGTCTGCTGGTAAGTGTTCCATGTCATTTATTTGGGACTAACCTTCTTGTAGGATGGCCACTTCATTTGGGGATTTGGTGGCTGCTCCTAGCTTGCTGTCATCTGCAAACAATCCACCACAGCTCTTTGGTATGCACTTTTACTTTAGAAAAGTAGATGCCTAACAGGAGAGCTCCCAGCACAGAACTCTGGGAGACTCCATTGGTGAATGGTCTCTTTGTGGAGGAAACTTCCTTTATTTTGATTTCCTGCATCCTATCTGTGAGTCAGTTGGCAATCCAGTGGGTGACATAGGGGTTTATTCCAAGTTTATTTTGCTTTTCTACTATGCCTGAGTGGAAAATTGTGTCAGAAGTTGTGACCAGGTCGAGATTTGCAGTGGGTGCCATTTTGCCTTCACCCATTGCATTAGTAACATTTTCAGAAAAATCCACCAGGTTAAGTAAGCATGACCTACCCCTGACAAATCCAAACTGACATGGGTTACACGCGCATACACGTTCCTAGAGACATGTTCTCTCACACACACACACACACACACACACACACACACACACACACACATGGGCACCTTGACGATACCTACTTATACTAGCTGCAATCTGAGAACCAGTCTATACTGATGAATGGGTGAATGCCATCTTTTTGGCAGCGTTAATTTTTCCTCCTCTCAAAGAAATTGACGCAGTGGTGTAATTCCCTGAATTGGGCAGCCGCGGTGGTGCGATGGTTAACATTGCCACCTCACAGCAAGAGGTTCTCTGGTGCGATTCTTGGCTGGGGTGCCTTCTGCGCGGAGTCTGCATGTCCTCCCAGTGGTCGCGTGGGTTTCCTCCGGGTGCTCCGGTTTCCTCCCACATCCCAAAGACATGCTGTAGATGGATTGGGCACTCTAAATTGGCCCTAGGCATGAGTGCGTGCATGTGTGTGTCTTCTGTGGAAGGTTGGGCGTTGGGCTGGCAGCTCAACACCGTAAAACTCCACTGCCAATCATGAGCAGACAGGTGATTCGCTGTGGTGACCCCTGACTGGGAAAAGCCGAAAGAAGAAAAAGTAGTAGTAGTAATTCTCTGAATTGCTCTACCTTGCTAATCAATTTCCAGCACTATTTCTGGGGGAGTGCACATGGCTAATTTGCATTAGTCTAATGCCATATTTGCACAAGGCTTTGTCTGTGAGATTTCTCATTGCTCTAATACTAGTGGCAGTGGAAAACAGTAGTGGAACAACAGCCTCTGAATCAATCAGCCTTACTGCAATTTGGATGGCTTTAGAGTTGAGTCTTCTGCATTGCTGTAAGCCTTTCTAAATTCCATCATCGGTGTTTTATGACTTGGTCCATTCTGTGATACAGATAAGACTTAATAGTCATTTGGGGTTGTGTGACTGGTGGCAAAGTAACTGAAATATAACAAGCTGCTGCAAAAAATGGTGCTTGTGGTAAGGAACTCCACCCTCACTCCTTCCCACCACAAAGCCACATAACAGAACCGAAATCCTCCAATGCATCTTAGAAATGGATGTTTCTCTATCTTTGTTTAGTACATACTTTAAAAAAAAAAAAACAAAGTATCCACATTTACAGGCCCACGCCTGTCATCTCAGGCACTTGGCTTAAGGAGTACTCTATGCCAGAGTTCATTTTTCCCACTATTCAAAATTTTTACTTACAGTCATTGCATGAAAGTACATATGACTGATGCTGAAAGTGAAGAAAAGGCCACGCCTACCGAACGCCCAAGTGGATACAGTTTAAACAAGTATGACCATCCCCAGTTCCTGTAATCTTGCCTCAGACATTTGCACAGTGTCCTTAACTGCAGCTACTGTCAGCACCAACTGGCAGAGATTTAAGCCTTCCTAGCTGCTTGTTGCTAAGTGGATATGGAATCTTAGTGAAGTATTCAGTAAGAATCATTACTAGAAGGGCTATTTGGAGGTTGACCAGTATGAAGTCTCCTGATGCAAGGGAAGGTAAAAGATCAGATATTAAAGTTTCTCTCCTTCTCAGAAGCTTGTAGTAATTTAACTGATGATGAAGCAATTATATTCAGGTCCTCCACAGGAAGAGGTTGACTTCAGGGTCTGCGCCTTCTTATTCACTGAATTAAGAGAATAACAGTGGTGGGGCTTCTTCCTGATCCTTTCTTGTAGGAGTAGATGCAAGATGAACCAAGTCAGATGGTAGAGTTAGGGTACTTTCCCATTCTATCTCATTATTCCCTTGAGAAGAGAATTTTAAGGATCTTGAGGTTCATATCTCTGAGACAGAGAGGTGATGAGACCTCTTCACCTTGTACCTCTATTCCTGATGATTCCTCCTTTTGGAGATTCTTAAGCTTATACAGTCATTCAATTGCATACTCATGGAACAAACTTCCATTGTCCCTTCATTCCACAGCCAATGTGGAGAATTCAAAAAGCAACTAAAAATTAATTTGCAACATGCATGGATCTGTACTTGTCAGGAAATAACCCAATGACATTTTTTTCTTCTCTCATTCAAAATATCTGCCTTGTATCTATCTAAAGTGTCTACACACATTACTCTCTCTGCAATTAGTACCTATGCTATTAAACGTATCTTGGTGGTGCTATGTCATGTTGCTCTAAATTGTATATTACATATTTTTATTTTAGGAATTGCTATATTCCTTGTATAACGCTAACCAAATTTCTCAAACATATTGCTACTTGTTGTTGTATCTTTTGGCTTTTCCCGGTTAGGGGTCGCCACAGCGGAACTCCGGTCCGCTAATGATTGGCAGTAGATTTTTACGTGCCGAGTTGCCAGCTCTGATGCACAACCTTCAACGAAGGTACGCCCATTCACGCATGTTTCCACACAGAAGACGCTTCAGCTGAGAATCGAACAGGACAGCGTCTTACTGTGAGGCAGCAACGCTACTGCAGCACCACCACTGCAGTAAACATATTGCTACTGCATTCTCAAAATACTGTACTTTTGCCTTGTAAATAACTTGAATTGTTAGTTTTTTTTTTCTTATTTTTTTAATTACTTTCCTGGAGCTTTTCTCCTTGGGTCTCCGCTGAAAAAGGGCTCTCTGGGCCCAGTCAGAATAACCCAGTGAAAATTTGTAAAAATAAATAAAATAAGGCACCCTCTAACTCTGAAAAGCTGGTAGGTTGGTCATATCCTTGTCAGAATTTAACCAAAATATCTTAGGCTACTGCAAAACTGATATAATGTTGAACATTTTACGACTCACTCTGCAGTCAGCATGCCTTTCTGGCACCTGTAAGACTATCAGTTGTATAATGTTAATTCCTTTTGTATTACAGCATAATTTTTGTGCATTACACAGTTACATTCTCATCAAATTCCCCTACAAAATAATTTTCACATCACAAAGTTTATCCTAAAATTCTTCCAGTTTATAATTTTAGCAATATATTGGCTAAATTCAGTTCACTCTTCATTTTATATATTAAAGTCCCTCATCTCAAAAAAATATATTTAAATACACACAGATCCTGCTATATAAGCTTTGTTTTAATATTTTTTGTCAACAGTCCCATAAAAAAAGAAGTTATGTGCTTTCCAGGGTTTAATCCTTAGGGAGACTCTCTCTCTGAAAAGAGGAACGGAGGTTTACATAATAAGGCTTGTTATTTTGGAATTCCTGTGGCAGAAGCCAACACCACTAAGAAATAACTTATTCCTGGGACCAAGGTTCTGTAACTCCTTTTAGCAAAAGGTCAGCAGGGTGGCCGTACAAACACCCATAAGACCAAAACAGAGATTCAAAGGTGAGGCACAATCCTTATGAAGAAGTCTTAATAATAGAACTCCTCAAGAAAGAGCCGTGCTAGCTGGACTTAAATAGCTGAACAAGTAGCTCCTGTGTTGAAAATGAAGGCTAAAAGATCTTGAATTTTGTCAATAGGAAATGCAGAGTCAATGTCACGCTCTCAAGTCCAAAAGGTGAACTTTCTTCCTCTTACTAGTGTAGTGTTTACATGTGGATGGCTCATGGGAAGCTAACAGAATATCACTTACTGGGGAAGAAATATAGAAATCCCAGGGACCAAATGTATAAAACAGGATCCTCAGTGAATCCCCAGGGGGGGCAGAGAAAGGTAGTTGCTGCTTTTGTAGTTCAAAAGTGAGGCAAGAGGCTGCAGGAAGGCTGCCCCCCTTGAAGAAGGAATCCTTTTCATCATATTTGGATAGAGAGGCCACTTACAGACAGAAGATTAAACTGCTCAATTTGTGTGCTATCATAAACTAGTTGGGATAAATCGCCCACTGTCACGCTCCAAGTGCTTCTTGTCAAGGGGGGGGGGGGGTTAAGATTTGGCCCTTCCAGCCGGCTGACGTACCAAACCAGTGACATATTACCTGACTGAATCACAATTGGTCCCAAAGGAAGAGTAGTCTGAAAGGTTTGCAACGGTAAAGACACTGCTTTCATTCATCATTAGAACACTGATATGTAAATTGGCCTTCATAGAGAACGATGGAGTGTATAGCCAAGATAATGTCTGCTCGCCCCATTGGGAGGCATCCATGGACACTAAGATTTTGGCTGTGGTGAGGACAAAGGAATGGTCCCAATGAATCTCTTTCGAGTGCAACCTCCAAACTAGATCTTTTCTGCAAACATCGGAGGTCAGAAGTGATCCAATATTGGTTGATGAGGTAATAACCATTGATATGCAAGTAGCCATTGAAGAATTCTCCTGTGACAGCTTGTCAAGGGAACTAGTGTAACAGCTGCAGGACCTTGAAACTAGAGGCTATGAAAGTTTCAGTATTGTACATTGTACCTATGAACTCTAAACCTTAAGTTGGGGTCAATTGTGATTTTTCATAATTTACAATTGTTCCTAGGTATGTACAAGTTAGGAGAACAAAGTCTCTAGCTTTTATTAAGAAATGCCTGGTCACAGTGGAAATAAGGCAGTCGCTCAGGTAAATACAGCACCTGCAACTCTATCAGTCTAAAGATAGTTGCTGTTTATGCTATGTGTTTTGGAAGATTTATACCTTGGTTGGTGTAGATGAAGGAAATACAATCAGAGAGCCATTTTGAACACTGTGGGAGCTGTGGTAAGGCTAGAGAACAAAACCCTGAACTGGTAATGACTGGCTACTAGCCAGAAGTGGAGGAACTTTCTGAAGTTTTTGTCCATTTAATAAGGTAATACGCTTCGCGAAGGTCTGTGGAGCATTTCCAATTGCCCTTTTACAAGAAAGGAAGATCGGTCTGAAGTGTGACTATACAGAATCCCATTTGGCGAACCAATTTTTATAGAACGCTGAAATCCAAAGATGGTCTCTAGTCCCCTGTCTCCCCCCATCCTTTTTTTTTTTTTTTTTTTTTTTTTTACAGTTTTATAATTGACTAACTGTTGGATCCCTCTCATTGGGAGGAATATAGGGGAATTTCTTGTGCATTGGGGGGGGGGGGGGATATGCTATAACCTCTGGACATAATCTCCTATAGTCAATAATTTGTAGTTAGTTCTAGTCAGAAGTTTAGGTGTAAGGATAGGCACCCTCCCCAACTGCCCCTAGAGGAAGGTAATCAGGCTACCATTCAGGAGTGCTGGTAGGGCTTACTAAGGAAAGAATCTCTGAAACTGTGGTTCTGCGGGCCACCTCTGCCATGAGATTGGGGTTTTCCATTGAAGTTTCACCCTCTACCCCTAGGAGAACTACTTCTTTGTGTGTCTTGGAAAGACCCTTTGGGTTTTGAACCACATTTCCCCAGCACACCTCTGATTCCTGGAAAATGATATTTGGGAGAAAGGTATGTTTAAGGCAGAAAAGATGTTAATATCTTTCTCACACTTGCGTAATGCTTCTTGAACTTCTGGGTCAAAGGGAGACGGGTCCACCAAAAGAAGCAGTGACAGATGAGGACCCAAATGACTCCACAAAATCACATAGACACATCCAGGAGTGTCTCCCAATGGTAACGCCTGAACCTGCCAGTCTGCAAGTGCAATGAGCATTGTGGACGAGCTGGACACAGACTGTAGGGTATATGACTGAGAAGCAACTTTCTGTTTTACCTCCTTACAGACATTCCTGCAAGGGTATTGGATAACTCTTTAACCAGATCCTTTTGAAGGCTAGTAAAAGTGCCCGGACATTCAAGGATCTTAAAGGACAGGTTGATGAAGTGTGAACTCCCTTTCCAAATGTATCCATTTTCTGAAACTCTCTGTCAAGTGGGTGAATAGAGGACTTTTTACAGCCCGCACCTTTCCCAAGGCGGCTGTAATGACCATGGACTCTACAGACAGATTTTGGCCCTGAACTCTTTATCTTCGGGGGAAGAAAATAATTTGTAAGGAGTACTGGGGATGGACTGAAAAGGAGTCAGTATCTTTCCACACCTGCTGAAAGATCACCTGAACAAGGTCATCAGCAGATGGAATCACCCAAGAGGTAGCTGGTTGGGTGCTAAAGGGTAGTTACACTGATTCCTCTGATGCTGTTGGAACTGAAGCAATATTTGATTCATAACCTAAGATCCTTCGATGCTGAAGATGCAGATTCAGATAAGGCTATGAGTTCCACTGTTGCTGTCAGAACCGTAGCAATATGTTTAGAAACAGTTAGTTCAGAGGAACCTAAATAAACCGAAGCTCTGTGTCATCTATAAGATGGTGTTGAGGAAGAAGGTGGCACTGAACTGCTTCTGTTCTCTCCATTTTTTGTCAAAACAGAAGAAAGGCTGATGAGAGAGACATTTCACTTTCCTCCCTGTCAGCACCAGAGAAGGCCTCCGTCTCAAAATTAATGTATTCTTAAAACATAACATGAGTGTGTTATATATCTTCCTTGATAAATACACTGACCTAGCTCAAACAAATAACAGAAGGAAAAAAATGGACAGAAAGGGTGAATCTACTGGCTGCATTTCTGGCACATCTTAAAAAACAGAAGGGCTTTTAGATTTTTCAACCAAAAACTTTAAAGGGAACCAGAAACACACTTTCCTGGTTGAAAAACTGCCAAACACATCTTAGGTGTGACAAACACACTTACATACTCAGAGAAGGAAAGCAGAACTATAACAAGATTTTCTTTTCTTTTTTAAATCAACAAGAAGAATTTATCAACGTTGGTAGGAAGAGTACATATCTGTATAGAAAAAGGGACCTAGCAATGACGGTAGAGAGAATACACTTTTGTACTGAATAAAAAATGAGAGGGCAGAAATCACACAGGAACAAGTAGAAATATAAAGTGAAGAAAAATTCTTTAGGGAAAGGAAGGCTATAGATACAAAACACAACAAATAATTGACTTAGCTCGAGAGCTCTGGCAAACGTGTTTGTCTCTGGAAACAGCAAACAAGATCTGAGATAACTAGGAGAGAGGCACTGTGGGTAGGGCTTAAGCTCGAGAGTTTTTGGTCATCACGAGCTGTGGTAACAGCCGAGTCATTTCCAATGTTTGGAACCGAACCTATCAGTCAAGAATAAATGAAGACTGACAACATCAGATCATCTGAATTGTTACTGTTTGCAGTCACACTCACTTAAACTAAGAAATTGCACCATACTTTATAAAATATATATCATATCTTATCATATCATATCATGCAGATCAAGACAGCACATTTACTCTCCTGAAAACATGGAAAGATTAACTGTACTGTGACCATCCAGAATTTTGTTTTCTTTACATGCTAATTTAGACTGTTGAGATGAGGTATGGGCCTCAGAACCTTTGTCTTCTTGAGAAACAAAGTACCTTGAATAAACTCTGGAACCTCTCTGGTCTAGTGGGACTGCCTGGAAGGTTCATTCTGTTAAGAGGTTTGCTACCTCTAATTTGGTTGTGTCCCTTTGATGGGGATGGGACACCTGGAAGAGATAAGGATGATGACCATAGGTAGGGACACAAAAGGAATTTTGTAAGGTCTGGATACTATCTCCCTGATTTACTTGTCCAGTGTGAAGGCCTGCCATGCAGGAAGGTACAGTGAGATCCAACCCCCAACTACTTCTGGGGGGGGGGGGGGGGGCAAAGTCATTGGGGATTCTGTGTTCCCCCTAGGGAGGACTGCAGAATCCCTGAATTTGTGGACAGTCTCTAATGGCATTTGTTCTGGAAGTCTATATTTTCTTGAAGGTTTCTGTCAGAATGCTGCTCAAATAAAAGCAGTTGGGAAAAAAAGTAACCAGGAACTCCTCTGCTTATGCAAGCCAGTTCTCTGAGGAGTGGAAAACATTACTACAACAGTGAATATTTGTTCTTTCTGCTCACTTTTCTGTAGCTTCTCCTACACTTGAGGCCCAAACAAGGATGAGCCATTGTAAGAGGTGCTGCAAAGGACACCTTGATGTCATCCACAAAATTATAATACCTGCGCCAAGCAGGGTAACTAATGGCAATGCATGGCTCAGCTGCTCCTGTCACTCCATTGACTGCATTATGTAATGGTCTCATGAAGAAGTTACATACATTAACTAAAGCAGCCACTAGGGGAAACTAACTTTCATAGTAGGTTCCTGAAGTGCCAGTTATTCAAGTGTCTCAAGGGTTTTCCCAGCAAAGTCATGTTGAAAATGTGTCATGTACATCAGGTAATTAAGAGGCCTTATAGAAAAACTGCCTGATGTGTATAAATGCTTTCCAACGCAGCCCAACACTGAAGACTCCTTTGTCAGGGGGGTGGCCTGTTGATCTCTTTTCCAAGGGCTATGTCTTTACAGCAGAGGTCAAAACAATGTAGTCTGTCAAACAGGCCTTGCTCTAACATTTATGGTACTTGGGGAGTGGGGGTCTGTGGATCTTCTCCAGTTTCTTCGGAATAGGTGCCACTACATCTGGTTACTGCTAGGTTCTCTTTATAACCAGGGAAACATGCATTCTGCAGGGTGAGCCACCCAAAAAGTCGGCTGGACTGGAACACAATATTTCTTATAAAATCTGCTCTCCTGGGGAGACTGGATCAGTTGGCCATGACTCCCTCAATTTCACCAGTTCTACACATTTTTCCAAACTTGTGGTCAAAGGGAGGATACTATGAAAGCTTTTTCTTCCACATTAGTATCTGCAGTGGGAGGAGTCTTATGGGAGTGCACATGTTTCTCAGCTCTTCCTCAGAGCACTTTGAGGTGATTCTTCTGAGAGCTAGGACAAGGAATCTGCAGCAGTTAGCACAGATCTATCCTTGTGACAGCTCTCAGCTCCTCTAGCACTCAGCTGACAGAACTAAAGCATCCTGGGAGTGAAGCCAATGGTGGTGCCAACTCTAAAGGGCTCTCATCATGCCATCTGGGTTGCTCTATATCATATCTAGTCCCTTAACTGCCAACACTGAAAATCTCGGTGCTCAGGAACTGGCAGATCCTTTGAAGTCGCCACCGATGAGCTCCACTGTTGAGGTGGTTAGTGGCCGGCAGAATAGTTAAAAGCCTTTACCTCACAAACACAGGGTACAAGGTTTGATTCTCAGCTTTGGTCACTTTTTTTTTACTGTACTGTCCAGGCATATAATAGTCTGCAGACTGATATGCCTAGTATTTAACTAGGAACCTCTTCAAAGCAGCCATATCAGATCACTCCACTCAAGACAGAAGGCATCAGTAACAAGGTTACTGAATGCCAATGTGATCAGCATCAACAATATCCCTGAGGGAAGTAGTACCAAGGTTACTGATACACAGCACTAAGGTGAAGTATGGTAAATGCACAAAAAAGGAGTTGGCTATGAAGCATTTGTGTTGAAAGCACTCCATGCTAAGACAGGGCCCAGGGAAGAGCAACAGGAGTTGATAGGAAGCTGTTTGCTCTTGCCACCATAGACACAATGGAAAAACAATGGTCACACATCTTAATCTGTCTTAACAAATGCCCCTACCATTTTCTTACAATGAATATTGTGCAAGGGAATTTGAAAAGACATTGAGAAAAGACATGGAGGAATGAACGGACATGGAAGAAGAATGTCTTTTTATCCAAATATTAAGATAATTCCTCTTCAGAGGAGAAACTGCTAACTACTTTTCTAACAGGAGGGTCTGGAACCACATAAGTTTCCAACAGTGAAACTCCAGTAGAAGTGGACTGTTTTTAAAAAGCCAAGGCACTTGGCTTCTTAGGAAGAGAAACCTCCACTCTGGTCAACAACACTGCCCATCAGAAAGACCGTCTGGAGTTCTTAGCCCCCTCTGTCCCATTGTCTTGCTTCCTTTTCTCTTTCCTAGCTTTGGAAGGAGCAGGATAGGAGGATAACAGCCCTTTCAATATCAATGTACTACATCCTTCTTGTAAAGTCCTGGATCCAAAAATGAAACAAATTTCACAACTTACAAAAATTGTACAAACCCCTGTTAAAATGCCAGGTTTTTGTGATATACAAAAATGAAACCACAATAAATCACTTCAAAACTTTTCCCACCTTTAATGTGACCTATAACCTATACAATTCAATTGAAAAACAAACAAATCTATTAGGGGAAAAATAAAACACATGCGATAAGCTGGTTTCATAAGTGTGCACACCCTTAAACTAAGACTTTGTTGAAAAACTTTTTAATTTAATTACAGCATTCAGTCTTCTTGGGTAGGAGTCTATCAGCATGGCACATCTTGGCTTGGCAATATTTGCCCACTCTTCCTTGCAAAAACTCTCCAAATCTGTCAGATTGCGAGGGCATCTCTTGTGCACAGCCCTCTTCAGGTCACCCCACAGATTTTCTATTGGATGTAGGTCTGGGCTCTGTCTGGGCCATTCCAAAACTTGAATTTTCTTCTGGTGAAGCCATTCTTTTGTTGATCTGGATGTATGCTTGGGGTCATTGTGTTGAAAGGTGAAATTCCTCTTCATCTTCAGCTTTCTAGCAGACGCCTGAAGGTTTTGGGACAAACGTGACTAGTATTTGGAACAGTTCATAATTTCCTCCACCTTGACTAAAGCCCCAGTTCCAGCTGAAGAAAATCAACCCCAAAGCATGGCACTAACCCCGCCATGCTTCACCGTGGTGATGGTGTTCTTTTGGGGATGCAAAGTGTTGTTTTTGCGCCAAACGTACCTTTTGGAATTGTGGCCAAAACGTTCAACCTTGGTCTCATCAGACCATAACACATTTTCCCATATGCTTTTGGGAGACTTGATATATTGTTTTGCAAATTTTATCCGGGCCTGGATGTATTTCTGTGTAAGAAAAGGCTTCTGTCTTGCAACCCAACCCCCATAGTCCAGACATAAGGAGAATACAGGAGATTGTTGTCACGTAGTACACAACCAGTACTTGCCAGAAATTCCTGCAGCTCCTTTAGTGTTGGTGTAGGTCTCTTGGCAGCCTCCCTGACCAGTTTTCGTCTCGTCTTTTCATCAATTTTGGAGGAACGTCCAGTTCTTTGCAACGTCACTGTTGTCCCATATTTTTTCCACTTTTTGATGACTGTCTTCACTGTGTTCCATGGTATATCCAATGCTGTGAGCATTTTTTTGTACCCTTCTCCTGACTGATACCTTTCAACAATGAGATCCTGTTGATGCTTTGTAAGCTCTCTATGAACCATGGCTCTTGCTATAGCAGGCAACTCAGTAAATGTCAGGAAAATCCTACTAGGACAGCTGAATTTTATTTGGGGTTAATCAGAGTCTCTTTAATTGATGGCAGGTGTGTACCCAAGAAGACTGAATGTTGTAATTAAATCAAAAGGTGCTTCAACAAAAAATAAGTTATGTAATCACCATAACGTTCCATCTGAGTAGTTCTAATTCATTTGTCTTCAACCTGTGGGTACTGGATCCGTATCGGATCCGAGCCGGCAAGTTCACTAGCATCTGCTCCGAGCTCCTCCTCCGCTTACCCATAATACACCTCCGCGCTACCTTCCAACCCTCAGATCGAGTTTGCTGCCACTTATACTGAGAACCCGACCTGCAAAAACACCTTGCAGCTAAAACTTCAGCCAAACAGGCTGTCCATATGGTAAGGCCAGGGGGAAAGAGGGAGGGACGGTTGAAGAAGAACTACTCAGATGGAACGTTATGGTGAGTACATAACTTCTTTATCTGAATTAGTTTACTTCATTTGATCTTCAACCTATGGGACAGAATCCTCGTCTACTAAAACTCCTGGGTGGCCCCTATGGAAGGATATTCCAGAGCACCGCAAAACCAAAGGATGCTCTTCTTCTAGAAATCAAATCCAATTTGTAGTGAGAAATAAAGGTATGAGATGAGGACCAAGTAGCTGCAGAACAAACATCATCCAATGAGACTCTCGACCAAAAGGCCGCAGAAGTAGCCACTGACCTAGTCGAATGAGCTTTCACCTGACCTGGAGGAGACAAACCTTTATCCTTATAGACCTGAAGGATGCACAAGGAAATCCACCTAGCGATAGTGACCTTAGAGATAGGTCTACCCAAAAAGGGGTTAGAGAAGGACACAAACAACTGATCAGATTTAAAAAAGGTTCTAGTCCTGTGTAAATAAAATCGTAACGGTCTATGAACATCCAAAAAGTGGAGTCTGTATTCCATTTCGTTAGCAAACTTTGGAAAGAAAACAGGTAGATTAATAGTTTGACTGATGTTAACTTGTGATGCCACCTTGGGAAAAAAGGACAGATTGATACGAAGGGAAACTCTGTCCTTATGGAAAGTCATATATGGAACTTTAATGTAGTCTATCACCTGAACAGGATCCAGAAAAGATTTGGATGCGTTGATTACAATCCCCAAATGAAGTGCAAGCTTTGGGAAATAATCCCTGGTTTGACAAAGTAGACACCTGGTGGGAGCAGTGAGGAGCCAATCGTCCAGGTACAGGTGGACCTGAATCCCCTAAAGCCTCAGGTGAGCCGCTACTACCACCATCACTTTGGTGAACGCCATGGGGGCTGTGGTGAGACCAAAGGGTAAGGCTTGAAATTGGTAATGACTTACTCCTAGCCGGAAGCGGAGGAACCTCCTGGAGCTTCTGTGCATCTTTATGTGATAGCAGGCATCCTGGACGAGCACATCCAGTCGCTCTCTTGCAGGTACGACATGATAGACTGTAGGGTGACCATCCGGAATTTTTCTTTGCCAACTGACAGGTTCAGACTAGATAAGTCCAGATGGGGCCTTAAGTCCCCCGTTTTCTTTGGCACCAAAAAGAACCTGGAGTAGATGCCCGATCTGGACTGATCTGGGGTGACAGGTTCGATGGCTCGTTTCTATAGCAGCTTGGAAATTTACAGTGCTGCTGCCTCCCGTTGCGTGGGTGGGATGTCTGGGAGGTGTTTGAGAGGTTTGGGAGGAACCACAAAAGGGATTGAGTATCCTCTGGATATAATCTGAAGCACCCAGTGGTCTGATGTTACAGACTCCCATGCTGCTACGTGCAATGACAACTGACCCTCGACTGCCTCCAGAATAAAGCAGTCGGGCAAACCATCAGGGTTGCTGCCCGGGTCTGTCTGAGAATGGTTCTCGAGATCCAAAATTCCTCGGATCCCCTCTGCATCTGGGCCGGCGGCTGTTCTGTCCCCCTCTGCCTCTGGGGGAAGAAGAGCCCTGAGTGTCCTGGGAATACTGAGAATTCCGGAATCACATCTTCTTTTGCCCTCGCTGATTCCAGGAAAAGGATCTTTGACGGTTCGGGAAGCGGATCCTAACGGCAGACAGTGCCTTCCCATCTTTCTCACTCTGGACCAAGGTCTCTTTGACGGTCTTACAAAAAGGGTAGAGCGTTGGCAAAAGACGCCTTGAAAGTTCCGAGAACGGACAACCTGAGCCAGGCGTTGGCCTCATGGACACGCTGGACCCAGCTGCCCTAGCTGCTCCTTCAGTAGCATGTGAAAGGAGTCGCATGGACGTGTTAGAAACTGCTTTTAAAGTGGCCATCCTCGCGGAGAACATGTCTCTGTCCTCCTGTGACATGGACTTAGGGGGAGAATCAGACAGTTCTTTGACCAGGTCGCGCTGTAATCTAGTAACGTGGGCCAGGTAGTTCAGCGCCCTGATGGAAAAAGTCACTGACACATAAACCCGCTTCCCTAAGCGGTCCATCATCCTAGACTCTCGGTCAGGGGGATGAACCAAGGAACTCTCTTGGGCTAGTTCCTTTTTATCGGCTGCTGCTACCACCATAGCATCTACAGGGGAGCTTTTGTTCCACGCTGGTCTGAGGGTGGAGTCAAGATTTTGTCTGGACTTTTTGGGATTGGTTCCACGGTGTCCGGCTCATTTCAGGCCCATGAGGTGACCAGGTCTACCAGGGCATCTGTGGGAGGGGACACCCAGGAAGTAGATGAGCCCGTGCCGAAAGCCTCCAGGAACACGGATTCGTCAGAGGAAGGTTTGGGGGCTGACCAACCTCCCCCTTGGTGTAGGATTTCCATGATGTCTCCAAAGGAGACATTCTTGGGAGGTGATCTGGGGGAACCTTCCCCATTATCCAAATCTGTGTCCTTGGTGAGTGACTCGGGGGAGTCCAAGTGACTCCTCTTACACGTATGCTTGCGAGGCACGTCTCCAGTGGGGCTCTCCATGGGGATCTCACAAGCCACTTGTTCCTCAGGGGGAACCACCTGGGGCTCCTGGAGCACGGGCTGTCCCTCTGGTAATATGATGGGATTTGTAGACAAAGCCGAGGGAGTCGGGGCGGAGTCCGAGGAAACAGTCAAGGGTCTTGATCTAGTGGAGAGAACCCTTTCTACCACATCGAACGCCGAGGGAGAACGAGCCTTCTGGGCCACCATTAAGGAAACCGCTCTCCCCGGATTTGTTGCAAGAATCGGAGCCAGGCCCGAAGTTGACGGAGTTCCGAGGGGGGAACCTGGCCTGGCAATGTCGGAGCCAATGGAAAAAGTTCTGCTCCCTCGGATCCGAAACCCAAGCTCTGGCTCAGAGAGCCACTCGGATCCGAACTGGTCAGATCCAACACGCTCCAGGCAGCTGCTGGCGTCGATGAGACAGGTGCCATTGGTGCCGACCCCCTGATTAAGGCCATCCTCGGATCCAAGTACTCCGAACCCGGTGGATGGATCGGAGAAGGAGAAATTGATGTGAAGAAAGGAAGCGAGCTCCATCCTTCAGAAGGAGAGGGGGCTGGCAAGACTCCCATCTGGATATGAGTACGAATGAACCCCCTCATCATTTTATCAATGTTGACTTCAGATAAGCTTCGGGTGAATCTCGACAAGGCCACGGACTGTGACCTGGCGGGTCAAGGAACCGAGGCCCTAGATGATGGTCATGGCTCCTCTGGCTCCAGGGAAAATCTCGGAGATCGGAGGCAACGGGAGTCACGGATCCTAGACTGACTCTTGGCGGGAGTACAAGCAGAAAGGTCCAGTGACCTCTTATGTTTTTCTCACCTGTGCTCTCTCTCCTTCTCTCTGCCTCTTCTGCACTCCACTTCCACAGGCTTAGAAACAGGAGGTTGAGTCCCAGTCTGGGAGGGAGGAGAAGCAAGGACAAAAGAGGAAGGAGAGGCGGCCACAGCAGCCGCTGTGACTGAAGCAGTGGAAGAGACAGCCGCCTCAGTAGTGGGTAGAAGGCTTTTCAGAGCCAACTTAGCTCATCTATCCTTAATAGCGCACGGGTTAAAACCTGCACAAATGTTACAGTCTGTACTTAAATGTGCTACACCCAAGCACATAACGCAAACAGTGTGGCCATCGGCTGGTGACAATGTGTGGCCACGCTCAGTGCACCTCTTGAAGACCAGCTTGGAGTTACAGCACACAAAACAAAAGAAGGAAAAGAGAAAAAACAAACTATTTCCTACTCAGACCCACTCACTAAACACTCAAAGGCACACAGAACACTGAGAGGGGAGGGGAAGCAACACTCTCTAACTAACACTGGAAAACTACAGAAAAGACCCTAACACACGATGCACTAGAGAGGGGAGGAGGAGAGTGAACCTACACTAACAGCTAACACTGAATCAGCTATGAAAAAAACTGCTTACTTATCAAATAACCCAACTCACAAACTAAGAGCTCAGGATCACGATTCTTCAGACAAGCCGAGGCAAACGAGATCTGGGGGTCGGAAGGTAGTGGAGGTGGGTAAGGGAAGGAGCTTTGAGCTCGAAGCAGATGCTAGTGAACTTGCTGGCTCGGATCCAATATGGATCCGATACCCACAGGTTGAAGATCAAATGAAGTAAACTACTTCAGATGTATTAGTTTAAGGGTGTGCACACTTATGCAACCAGCTTATTGTACGTTTTCTATTTTTTATATTTTTTCTCCCAACAGATTTGTTTGTTTTTAAATCGAATTGTAGAGCTTATATGTCACATTAAAGGTGGGGAAAGTTTTGAAATGATTTATTGTGGTCTCATTTTTTTTATATCACAAAAACCTGGCATTTTAACAGGGGTGTGTACACTTTTTATAGCCACTGTAGGTGCTCCTCCCCATATTTGAAGCACTTGTAAAACCCCGGCCTTATCCATGGTAACAGACACTTGCAAATAAAAAATGTAAACAGCAATTCTGACAGTAAAACACCAGCAAATATGCCACCACAACACGAAGTATCCAAAATTCTAGGCAATTAAACCTGCGACCAACTAAACAAGATTGTGACCAGCAGCATGAGAGGAGTAGTTCTAAGGATTCAACTATGAAAATTAGCTTACTGACAATTGGGAAACTATGAAAATGAAAATATCTCATTTATAAGTCAAACAAATTAACTTTTTTAAACACTCATTGCTCCTATGGCCTGTCAGCCATCAGCCCCATCCCAGCAAACTGACCCATTCTTTCCCCAACACTAACACGAGGGTTGACCACAAAGATATATCATTTGGACAGCAATTAGGGGTGGTTTGAGAGTTTTTTTATCAGGTGGCCCTACCATTCTCACGAATGCCTGGCTTGTGGAGTCAGAGTAAGATGCGTCATGGGCTGTCAGCACTGATCATCCCTCACCTACCCATGAAACATTACAAGCATGCAACCCTGCACCTTCCCCTCTAGTAAGGGAACTGTCTTTCGTTGTCTCCAGCAGAGATCTCACTTCCCTGTGTGTTCTCTAAGCACCTGCTAATATTTCCACCTGAAAAAATTGAGAAAGCCATGTCCCTTCACTCCTCTCCCTCCCTGTCTGGATCCTACAGTGCCAAGACCATTAATTGGGCCCTGGTCACACGGCTCTCAGTAAGGGTTCTGTAACTCTGTGTAATGAAGCCAGGCTAAATACATTGGCTTGGGAGACTCTTCCAAAAGTTCTTATAAAGTTCTCTACCAAGAGTGCCTGGTGGCACCTGCTGATGCTGCCTCTAACCTGACAAACAATATCTGGAAAGGAGGGAAGATGTTGTCATTATAGGAGCCAGGAAAGGAGTTCTATATGCTTGGAGAGAATTATAGGTACTGAATGACTGCTTCCTGATGCTAACCAGTCCAGAGCTGAAGCAGACAGTCTAGATCATATAAAATTCACAAGCCATAAATTGGCATGTTTTACTGCAGAGTCCAGGGTATAACAAGAGTTAGGAACCAAATAAGAACAAAACTGACTCAAAGCAAACAATTACCAGAACCAAAGTGAACGGAAATGGCCTCAAATGTTATAAAATGTATTTTGATGATAAAAAAATACAAAAGGATTAAGCGTTTTTATCTGCAAACAACCAAACTTCTTCAGATTCAATTATATACATTCACAGCAGCCTTTTAAATACCTCTCTCATTATAACCACATGCTCATTCCCTTCCAATAAAAGCTGAAATACAAGTAAAATAAAAATGGAATGCAATTAAAACCTAACAGGTGGGAAAATCAGAAAACAAACAATACCAAATACAGTCTAAACATAGTAAGACTTAAGCCTAAGAATGCTGGCAATAGATATATGTTCATTCATACCAGGTAAAATGGTGGCATTCAACTTTAGTTGCCAGTGTAATTCCCTTTTTTCAATATAATCTTCCCAAGGCCCACCCCTTGGATTCCTAAGGGTTTATTCCAGACCAAAAAACAAAAAGTGATGACATGGGTGATTTGAAATATGCTTGTACAAAGCATTCTTAACATTTTGTTTTCTGATGTCTAAACAGTGCTTATAAATAGGCTCTTTCAGCTTTCTTTGGGTTTCTCCACATAAAACCCATCACAGTTTTGACATATGACAAGGTAAACAATTAACATAGAGTTGAAATTAGAGTGAAAACAGGGTTTAATAATGTTCTGATTAACCTTGATAGCATCACCCACCTAAATATTGGGGGCAAAAAACACATTTATCTGTACTGTTTTTTATTACCAGACAGCCTACCAACCTGGCTCTCTACTTCCAACATATTCTTAAGGGATCTCCCCTTACGATATATCACCAAAGGTTTTTCCCCTACTTTTTCAGCTACACCATTAAAGAACAAAAAAGCACACCAGTTTTTTTCCCCCAGGACATCTCTAATGTGCCTGAACTCAAAGGTGTATTCAGTAATGAAAGAGGAGGTGTGGTCCTTCACCCCCTTGTGGGAATCATTAAACAGCTTTTGAATATTATTAAAGGAGGACCTTAATAAAGGTAAAATTTACCCCTTTTTTCTTTTAAGTGCAACACTGGAACTGATGTCCTTAACCAAGTTGGAAGGATACCCCCGTGCCACAAACATGGCTGCTAGTTTCAGGCATTCGTCTTCAAATAGCGTGTCTTCCTATATCATCCTAGCCAATCTAATGTACTGCACTTTAATAATCCCTCTTTTTTTATGTTCTGGGTGATTACTAGTAAAATGTAATACACTGTTAAGAGTAAGTGGGTTTTCTATATACATACTCACAATACAACTGTTACTGACGTCTTTAATAATGTTGACATCCAAGTAATTAATGGCCAATTTGTTGTGGATAAAAGTAAATTTCAAAAAAGAGGTAGCAAAATTTAAATAATCAATAAAGGACTCAATACCACTGCTGGACTCCCCAAATGATAAGAATGTCATCCAAGTAAAGTATATACAACTCAATGGGAAAAGACATACAGTTGTTAAACATAAATTGCTTCTCCCATTGGATGAGAACTATATTTGCAAAAATGGGGGCACCATAGCGACTCATTTGGTCTGTTGAAAATATTGCCAATCTAGATACACAAAATTGTTCTTAAGAACGAATTCATGAATAAAGTAAGAATGTTGATTTCATTATTTTCCAAGGCTGTGAATTCCATTAGAAAATCCTGAAACCCCTCCAGCCCTATAGAATGTGGTGCAACATTAAATAATCCAACCATGTAAATTGTAAGGAAAACAGAACCTTCTGACTATCCTAACTGCTTCAATTTGAGCAAAACGTCCCAGGAGTCTTGGCACAAGTGGGGAAAAGGGTTCCAACCACTTTTTGAGTTTAGAATCAATGTACCTGGCCAGTGGACGGGTTTTAGAACACTGCACTAACAATAGGTCTCATTGGTGGGTCAGTGGTGTTTTTTATGTATCTTGGGAATACCAAACAAAGTGGGCACCACTGGAAACTTAACTTCAAGAAAGTGAAGGAGTTCAAAAGAAATTTGTCTCTGGTCAAACAAATCCTTCAAATAATAATCTTCTTGTAAGCAATATGAGCAAAATTTAAGGAAACCTCTTCATAAAAACACTTAGCAAAACATAGTCATTCATTCTGTATAAATAATCATGTTTGTTCATAATAACAACTCCCTTATCTGGTTTCATAACCCTTAAATCTTTATCATGGGCTAATTCAGTCAGCAATATATAATCAGTCTGTGTTAAATTACAGTTAAACCTGTTTTTGTGACTACCTTGCCAAAAATGTCTCAAATCATTCTCACAAAGTTTTTTGAACAAAAGAAATGGCAAGCAAAGGGGGCGGGGTGGGGGGTTGAACGTACTGCTACGGTGCAGAATCTCAGAACAATACCGGCTGTTAAATAAAATCTTAAAATTCAGTTTCCTTGAAAAAATCTTAAAGTCAATAAGTACCTTATCAATTTGAGAGTGGCAGTAGGGAACAAAGTCATACCCTTTGCTAAACAAGTCAGCGTGGGTGATGTTGAAACGTTTGTTGGAAAAATTAAATAGTTTGAAATCCCCTGAAATGTTGTGCACGATCTGGGGACCAAAACCAGAAATTATCTTGTCAGTCGAACAAACCCATTATATGCCTTTTCCAAGACCGTCTGCTGCCGCATGGGTCCGGATTCATCTTAATTGCATGCTGCGAGTTCCCGGAGTTGTGAGCATGCCTGGGAGGAGGTGGCGGGTCCTGCTGACATTCTCGTTGACTTCGTAACCTCTCTGATCTCCTGGCAGTGATTTGTTCTAAAGGAGTGGCAACCTCCTCAGTGTTGTGTGCTTGTTCACCATTATCTAGTGCATGGTAGTTACTATACAAGTTAGAATTGTTGGATATAGCCACTGGAGGTTTAGGATACACCCGGCCTTCAGAATACTCAATCTTGTCCCTGTCCATTTTCCTCTCCTTCCTCCTCTTGATGTCCCTGATCTCTTTGTCAATTTTTAAAAAATATCCTTATATTGCTGCCTGTTCTGCTCAAACAGCAAGTCTGAGGTTATAAGAGAGTCCATTTTATTAGCTTCCACAATTAATTTCTCTCTTGTTTTTTGATTATGCTTGATCAAAACACTTCAAGAAGCTCGCATCCATGCCTATCAAAAAGGCAAATCTATTCTTTATGAAAGGCAGAGTCAGGAATAAGTCCTGTGGGAAACTTCTAAGTCTGTAATCATTTAGACACCCTCCCAACTTTTAAACATTCATGGAAGTTGGAATTTTCCAATTGTAACTTACGACATTTGAAAAGGGTGTCCTTAAACTTCTCCATAAGGTGCCTAAGGGGCCACACCTCAATCTGTTCACCAGCACAAACATTACAATCCAAAGGGACACTGAACCATTTGGCTAATGTTATACCCTCACTGTCCATAACTTGTGCAGTGTGGACATTGTCACCAACCATAGGGCAGTCTTGGGGTTCCCTTTGCTCAGCCGTGATGAGACAAAAAGTGGTGTTTAAAAATTCAGGATCAAGATTTGGTTGGGATGATGTAGTATTGACTTTACGGCTCAATTCCTGCACCAACTGACTAAGTAAACCCACAGTGGCAGCTAAACTCTCCAAGCTGACATTCCTGTGGGCACCACAGCCCACAGAAGGATCGGATGAAGAAATGACACAGATGAGCTAGGAACCAAATAAAAACAAAACTGAATTAAAACAAAAAAATTACTGTAATTCAAGTAAAAAAATGTTTTGTATAACAAGAGTTGTCTTGTTTTTGCCCATGGGCACTTTTTTAAATATATTATTTTTTTACACTTTAATAAAGTATAAAGAATGTGGCCCCATGTTCTAAATATCACAAATGTATCCCGAGTTAATAGGTGTTAAGAGAACACGTCAGCATGTTCCACTATTGAGACCATGCCAAAAGTAATTAGCAGCAGAAAGAGCCCATGTGTCTGCTGAATAAACTGTTATTCTCCTTTGCAATAAGTCATTTTAACATTTCAAAGATCATTATTAGTAATCTAAAAAAAAGTTATCAGTGAAGTAGTTCTCACATACTGTGACTGCAAGTTTTGCTATCTACTTTACAGATGAGAAACACAATTTATACAGCAAAATAAAATATCTAGATTATGGATAGAGTGTAATATGCAAAATCTCCCTTCTCAAGTATTTGCAAAAGTTAGCAAACTTTACAGTTGTCATTTCTTAATAATGAATATCTTAAGCATTGCAGAAGTCTCCCCAGAAATGGCTGTGACCTTTGCTGACAGTCGTCTTGCTGTTTTTGCAATATTAGAAGTAAAATGTAAGATGACAAGCTAAATTTCCTTAGAACCTAGAAAACCTCCAGCCCCAGTTGTAAGCATAGTAATTTTTTTCCCTGTATTATAAACTTTAGATGTCATCACAGTAGGCATCCGCTATCCTGGAGCTGAAGAAACACAGCAGGGACTCTAGATGTCAGAAAAATCTACAGTGTCTTAGGCTTGTCTGAAGTGCTTTTAAATTGACATCCAATGCCCTTTATACAAATGACAGCATCTTTGGCACAAGCAGCCTCTAGTACTTATCATGACAGCGACACACACACAGACACACACAGACACACACACACACACAAAAACACCACTAGGTATTTACTTCATATCTTTGTGCATTTCAACTCAGAAGTTTTGTTTTTAACATAAAAAATCCACTAATGTCTCTGCAATGAAACCTACCCTGTTCACATACTCTCTGTACACAGTACTCTTCCAAAATATGTAAATAAAATTTTACACAAGACTTAAATAAAACTGAAAAACGTAACTCTGCGTTGCAGCGCTCTTCCTTTCTTCATGGCTGTCTCATTAACTGCTAAAACTCTACCTCACAACCATCTCACTAACCACTAGTACAATACCATCACAATTCAAACAATCTCTTATAATCCCTACATCTAAATCAAAAGCCCCATTCTCACCATAGGATTTTAGACCTATATCCAATTTCTACTACCTTATTAAAGTTTTTGAGAAGCTTGCCTACAAGTGTTTGAATAGATTAACAAACACAGTCATCTCCCACTTTTATAACAGGGATTCTGCTTTATCCCCCAATATTTCACATTCTGCACAATAGGCAACACCATTTATTCTAATTTGGAAAGAAGCATGCTAAAAGGATACATTCATCAATCTCCAAAGAGCCTTTAAAACTACAGCTCACCCCTTCCTACAAACGTCAAAAATTAAAAATGGTGAAAGTCTACTAACTTGATTGAAAAACTATCTAACCAACATGACAATCAGCATTCTTGCTAGCGACACCCTTTCAGACACTGTCATTATTATAGCCAGGGTACCACAGTGGTGTATTTTTGGAACAGTTCAGTTTTCACTGTTTATTAAAGACCTCTCCTTACTTACACTACAATGCTTCTTAATAGGGCCAACTTACTCTTTCATGCAAATTAATTTGCAAACTAATCACGATAACATATCACAAAGGTTGTTTCTAATCACCCTTCTGCTAGTACAACAAAAAATACATGCATTTTTGTACTCCCCAAAAGCTTGGCAATAAAGGATATTTGAATCACACCAAATAAGTCCATTTACAATAATATCTTCACCTTTAGCATGACCCCTCCATATTATTTTTCATGTTGAAAATAATAATGATGGAATCTTAACTCAGCTATAAGCTTGCTCTACATATCAAACTTGGTAACCACTAAATCACACAAAGCCCTGACAAGTACAAATTCCTAAACGTGAGTAAGCCCTTCTAGTACTCAGAATGAACTCAAGGCAAAATGCATCTGTCCTGTTACATAGGTTCATATGTGTTTATTAGGCTAATGACCCCAAGAGCCTTTTTATGCCTAGCCATGCATCCCAAATCTCTCACAAGTTCTCATACCCTTGATAAGTGTAAGGAAGGGCTTGTAAGATGAAACATTTACAGGTTGCCTGTGTCCATTAGAGACACAGGTACCAAACCAGGGATGAATTCCTGCTCCCCATTCAATTGTTCAAGTTACACTTTGTCGCCCGCCAGGTCAGGATAAAACAAGCATGCATCGTGGGTTGTTGTTCGAGCAGCTTTATTGTATGCAAACACATCATAAATGAGGTTAAGTAACTTTAACTTATAAACAGATTAGCTATCATGCACATGGATGTTAACACTGCGGCTGCACCTTGAAAATGGCACTGAAGCTAACACGTGCTTGGTATTTATATGCACACACAGATCTTGGAAATGTTTCTTAAAGGTACAACACACCTGTTATTCTACATCCTCCCTCTTTCAGTAAAACGAGCTAGACCGTCACTGAAATTAATGAATATGCAATTTACATAGAAATGATTTTCATCATGCAATTATACAAAACTAGATTCATATATTCAAATGCGTCCAAGTTGCTGTGTATTTCACACTAGGCTTTGAAATGCGACTATATCGTGTGACATAAATTTTGGGATCTGGTTTAGCAACTGGGATGGTCTCAGCTGACTGTTAAATTTTAGGAAGACTGGAGTCATCTGCTGGAACAGTATCAGGAATCAAGACACATTTTGGAAGAGGAATATCATCTGGATTACTCGGAGTTAGAGTCGTTATCACAATTATGATACTGTGATATTGGTTCTGCTACAGGAAGAAAATGTCTGCGATTTCTCCTGTGCTCCATACCCTCGGATTTAACAAAATAGGATCCTGGCTCTGCACAAATACTCGCTACTTGACCAATCCGGTCGAAACCTTTCACTGTTTGTATCCTCACTGTCTCTCCTTTTTTCAATGGACGAAGAAATCTGCTCGACTTGTCACAGCTGGACTTTTGGAAAGAAGGCTTTCTAGGTAACTGGGCTTTGATTGTTTGGCTGTTCTTAGCTTTAGGCTTCAATAAACTAGAACTGATAGGCAATATTGTTCTGGTTTGCCTAGATAGAAGTCTCTACGCAGGTGAGCCAAGTATATCGTTATTGGGTATGTTTCTGCGATTGAGTAAGTTAAAAAAACATTGGTATTATCACACTTTGACTTCTTAAGTAATTGCTTTGCACTTTGTACTGCGCATTCAGCAAGTCCATTCGATTGCAGATACTCTGGACTACTAGTAACATATACGAAGTCCCATTCTCTGGCAAATTTTTGAAACAACTGACTGCAGAATTGCATACCACTGTCAGAGATTAATTTCTGTGGACTGCCATGGACTGAGAAATGGCATTTCAACTTAGTAATGACTAGTAGAAGTTAAATTAGGTAGTAAATTGATCTCGAACCAATTTGAATAAGAGTCTACCAGTACTAATAATGTTGATTGTTTCACTCGAATATGTCATTAGCTACAACTGACCAAGGTAGATCAGGAATTTGACTTAGCTGAAGTGTCTCTCTTTGCAAAATGCGGTTTAGTACTATTACATACTGAATAGAAAGAAAGTACTCTATCAATGTCTTTCACTAGAGAAGTCTAAAATACTAGTCCTCTTGCTCTTCTCTTAGTAGATTCAGAACCCAGGTAACCACAATGCAAAATCTGGATATATTCTTGTTGTAAGGAAGCAGGAACAACAATTTTAGGACCGTTAAAAATAATTACAGCTGCCAACAACAACTCATCTCTGTAAGCAAAATAAGACTGCACTTCTGGTGGTACATTTGATTGCTTTGACGGCCATCCAACACTAATATAGTAACTGAGCTTTTGCAAAAGTGGATCAGTCACTGTATGACCTCGTAGCTCATCAAGTCTTGTGGTAGAAAACTTACGCACTTCCGTGACATTAAAGTCAAAATTCTCTGCGTGAAGCTCTTCCATTGTATTTCTAGGTACTCTGGATAAGGTATCAGCCAGATAAAGATGTTTGCCTTTCATAAGATCATTTTGAAGTTGTACTTATTTGAGCATCATTCTTTGTAATCTCGCTGGAGCTGAATGCATAAGCTTCTTTAAAATACTGACTAAAGGTTGATGATCTGTTTCAATCTGGATTTCTCGACCATATATATATATATATATATATATATATATATATATATATATATATATATATATATAAATATATATATATATAATATGAAACTTGGAACATGAAAACACTATTGCCAAAAGTTTTTTCCCAATTTCAACATATTGCATCTCAGTCTGGGTAAGTGTTCTAGATGTGTAGGCTATTGACTTACCTTCTTGGAGAAGAACTGCACCTAAACAAAATTTTGAAGCATCCCAGGAAAGAGTCACTGGTTTGTTGACATCATATTATCTTAATGTTGGGGGGGTTAGCAGTTTTCTGCTTAAGAACTTTAAATGCTCTCGAGTGCTGGTCTAGCCATGACTAAGTAACATTTTTACGTGTGAGCTCTCTCAAAGGCACTGTCAACTCACTGAAATCTGGTATAAACTTGCCTAAGTAATTAATCATACCAAGAAAACGTTGCAGAGCTTGCACATTATCTAGTGCAGGCATTTCAAGAATGGCTGCTTGCTTGGACTGGTCTGGTCTCAAGCCCATATTTTTTAAACAAATGATATACATATGTAACTTCTGGTAGTCTGAATTTGCACTTCAAAGGACTGAGCTTCAAGTTCACTTCATGTGCTCTGTCTAGAACTTTAAGATTTATATCATGCTCTACCTCACCATTGCCTCGACCACTATATCATCTACTATTATGGCACAAGGATAACAAGAAAAAACTTGCTCCATTGCATGCTGAAAGACTTCACTTGTAGAATTTATTCCAAATGGCATCCTCATGAATCTATACCTTCCAAATGGGGTATGGAATGTAGTAAGGAAGATTTGCGATCAAGCATCACTTAACAAAATAAACTCTTTGCATCTAAGACAGCAAAACAGTGGCATTTCGTATCAGGGCTGCAACCTTTTTGTCTGTACCCATGGGATGATGCAGTCTCTTCAATGCTTTATTCAAATCTCTTGGGTCAATACATATTCTGATTTCATCTGGGCCTTTTTTATGAGCTGTTATACCATGGATGACACCCATTCAGTAAGTTCTGTAACTGGACAAATTACACCTTGTTGCACCATTTTGTTCAACTGAGCTTTGCATTATGCTGCATAGTTACTGGAACTCTTCTTGCTGGTCTGACCACTGGACTGATTTCTGGGTCTAACGTCATAGAACACACAAATGAAAGTTTGCCCAACTTGTCATTGAAAACATCAGCATACTCTGAAAAAATGGTAATGGTGAAGATGGAACAAGGACAAGTGCTTATCTGCTGAACTTCTTTGGTAAAAGAAAGCAGATTCATTTTCAAACTGTCTCTGAGACCCAATAATGACTGCACAGGCCTTCGAACCACAGAACAATAGGCTATAACAGCTCTTAGCCACAATATGAAAGCACTACTGAACTTTCAGTCTGAATTTCTTCACCTCTGTAAGCTACAAGTTTCGCACAACTAGTCACCTTTAGTTGTTCACCAGCTCTGACATTTGCAAAAGAATCTGCAGACATGACATTATACTTTCAGCCAGTATCTACTTTAATCTTGGTGGATTTACCATTGATCTGGACAGTACAAAACACTTTATTTCTTATCAATAAATCTACTGCATCAGTCTTTTCGCCAATTACTGATACACCATCTACATAGAAAGCAGACTGTTGCAGGTCTATTTGATTAACTTGGCTTTTGGAGTGACCCTTGCTTGAAACTGTCTCAGGCTTATTCGATTTACAAAATCTTTGGAAATGGTTCCATTTCTTACACTTATGACATTGCTGACTAAATGCCATGCACTTTTCTCTTCTGGACTCATGGTTAGCACCACAATTGCGACAGTTAACAATAAAGCTTGATTTGGGTTTTGCTGATTCACTCTTATGCTGTACTCAGCAACATCTGTTTTGCACTAGATACTCTTGGTTCTGCACTGAGCTGTTCTTGGAATGTACTAGAAGACTACGGGCTTTACCTAGAAGTCCCGCAGGATATGCTGCTGCCATGTGCTTAGGCCTACTTTTACCTGTCACATGCTGAATGCTGTCTACATGAGCTCTGGAGCCAACTGAAACCATGCTCTTATCACTAGCAAGCATACTTGTGTGGCTTTCTTTAACTTCATGAATTGGACAACTCTCAATGGCTTTACTCAGCATTAAATCACTGTTACGAAGGAAAATCTTTCTCACAGCGACATTAGTAATACCGCACACAAGTCTGTCCTTTATAAAACATCTTTTAAATCACCAAACCTACACGTTTTAGCTTTGTTTCTCAGGTCAGTAATATAAGCTGCAAAAGTATCCCCTTGCTTTTGATCTCTCGTGTAAAACAAATGCCTGTCTAGTGTAACATTAGTCTGGGGGTTACACATTTCTCTGAATTTGCACTTTAAACACTTGGGGTCTTCCCTTGATTCAGCCTGCACAACAACACAATGAGTTTTTCCTTCACCTTCATACACTGCTGGTGCATAGGCAAATGGGGTCTACTTTATGCACTCTAAACACGAAAAACCCGAATAGCGCGACACAAAGAGCGAACCACGAATACGTATAACGTACTAAAGCGTGAAATTTAAAACCTCGAACCATCATAGTCGGCCAACCCACCACCCGCAACACACTACCTACCCAAACACAATAAAAAAACCACATACATACACTAACCAAAATCCTACTTCTAACCCTAAATTAAAGCACCAAAACCCTACTGCTAACCCTACACTAAACCCCACATACACAACTATCTATGCAGTATCTTTAACCCCTCCCTAACCCTAAGGTCTGTAAGTATCGCACACTTACCTTACGAAGCTATACTGCAGATGGGCCAACTATGCGAATTCGATATTTCCACTTTCTCGGTTTCGTTCATTCGACGTATTTGCATTTCGCTCTTTACGTGTTGCGCTATTCGGATTTGGGTTTTTCAGCTTTTGAGCGCATAAAGTAGACCCGGCAAATGAATGTTCCCTTTCAATGGCTTCTGACCCTGCTAGGTTCAGCAAAATGAATGCCCTGGTACATGCATCGTTATCAAAATAAGCTGTTTATAGAAATATATTGTATTCTTGCTCAAATATTCTCCAATTCTCTGCAATGGTCTGATCAAACACAAGTGGTTGTGTAATATACAACATAAAAGGTACAGTAGCGATGCAGGGCAGGAAGATGTAAACCAAAAGACAATCCAATGAAACAAGCGTCCACAAGGCAGATAATAAAAAACACTGGTTTATTGCAACAAAGAGAATGTGGTAAGAGCTTTCACCTGAATAGGCTTCTTCAGACCATATAATTACATCATAGATCCTCTTGATAAACAGAAAAAGGCGTCAAAAACATTACAAAATTCTTAAAGGTACATCACATAAAACCTAATGCTTCAATAACAAAATATCAAAACATGACAAGTGGAATAAAAATCTAAAAATGTGTTATATACACAATAAATAAGCACATCATCAAACAGTTAAAATACAATTGAGCAGAACCAAGTGTGCTCACTTCAATCTCCTGGACTTCAAGAAGGGTCTCAAAGGCACCTTCTCATTCAGCCCAGGGTATATATCTGCTCTAAGCCGGACAATCCACCTAGACTCAGCACTTTCCGTCTTACCCCTCACGTCACCCCCCCCGAAACCAATGGATATAACATCTAACACTTTAAAGCAAAACGTATGCGTATGATCAGTTGACAAAACATGCTTGGAGAGGACATTCACAGCAGAACATATCCTGATCTGATAGAGATGTTCCCATATCCTATCGTTCAGCCTCCTGTCCGTCTTACCCACATAAAATGCACTGCAGGCCAAGCAGGAGGCTAGATAGACCACCTGTGAAGAGTTACAGTCCGCAAACACTCTTACCTCAAGACTGCTGCCATAAATAGGGTGATAAAAGCAAACATCCGTATCAATATGGCAACAATGACTACAATGGCCGCACAGCACAGTACCAACTCTATCACTAGCCCTACCACCCACACTCGGATAGCATAGCAGCTTCTTCAAATTCAATCTATTCTTATATACAAAGCGTGGGGCGGTACCTACAACATCTCTCACATCCAGATCTATCATTAGAACACCCCAATGTGATCTAATCACATCTTTTAACCTACCCACATCCTTCGTGTAGTATAGCAGTACCCTAAAACCACACTCTCTTCTTTTAGTGGCCTCCTAAGTGGTTATAGCTTGCGAAATCCATCTTGTTATATTGTCATATCTCAGCAAAAACTCTTCCAAATATGCATGAACATACACACTTGTACATACACATATGCTTGAAATTTATACCAGTACTTGTAGCAACAGAACGAGCATTTGTGCAACTAAATTTCACGAAATAAGTTTCCTGGGCACTGCAACACTTTAAAATCTCTTTGCTGTAAAGCCACTTGCCTTGAAGTTATTTTACTATACGAGCCGTTTATCTTGTAAAGGCAATAATGCTAAAGTCATTTATCAGTTTACTGTATGAGCCTTTATCTTGTAATCGCTTTAATGCCAAAGCCATTGATCAACATTTTACTGCTAAAGTCATCTATCACCATTTTAAGAAACATTTTGAACAACTGCACAGTGCAAATAACTGAGCAATAGAAGTTGAGAACAAGAAACATTTCGAACTAACTGTACTTTGCGAATACACTATTTTAACGTAATGGGACTTTACGAATAAACTTTTATGAAGTAATGGCACTTTGTGAATAAACAGTACACAGCACACTGGAATTTCCCCCAAATGGCTGCACTTTGCCAAACAACTCTGTAGAGTGCAAGAGACACTCTGTAATGGTGACACTCCGTGAACAGACGCACACAGGCACAAGAAACTGTTTGAAATGGCTTCACTTGACTGCACTTCACAAAATAGTTGCAATTTGCATAAAACAAACTGCACGTAATAAATGCACAGCAATAAGCACACACTGTGAGCACTTCTACACACTTTGAGATACTTTGAACAACTCTAGTTATGCTATTCAAGGCGTCAATCAATGCAAAGTATTAATCTATACCAAACCCTGTAATTCGCCCAAAGGACATGCAGTCGCCTTTGCTTTATTTATACTCAATATGCTCTTTTCTGCCCTTTCAATTATAGTCGTTTTACTCAAAAAATCTCTTAATGTGCCTTTTATGCCCTTGTGTTATATTCATTTTGCTCATTTAATCTCTTTTCATGGCCACTATACTTTCTTGTGCACGTTTTAACTTTAAACATGCTCGATTTACAATTCTGAGGCAATGCTGAACCCTTTATGTACTTTTCTAATGCTCATCTTATCAAATAACTTGGTTTCAAACATTTTGTCTGATTATGGGCTCTTTTCTACTTCTTGTTTGCTTAATAAACTTTTCTGCACTATTCGTTTGCTTAACAATACATTTTGTGCCCTTGTAATGCTCCGTTTAACTTCTTTCAATAAATAAATAATTTGTGTGTGCTCTCTTTACCTTTGACTTGTCTCTGGCCCTTTTTTGCACTCGGTTCTTTTAGTTTGCCTTTGCCATTACCACTGCACCTTGTGGCTCTGAAGAACAGTCTTTGCCACCCCGGTTCTGACACCATGTTGCTTGCCAGGTCAGGATAAAACAAGTGAGCATCGTAGGTTCTTGTTCAAGCAGATACATTGTATGCAAACACATCATAAATTAGGTTAAGTAACCTTAACTTATAAACAGATTAGCTACCATGCACATGGATGTTAACACTCTGGCTGCACCTTCAAAATGGCATGGAAGCTAACACGTGCTTGGTATTTATATATGCACACATGCACACACAGATCTTGGAAATACTTCTTAAAGGTACAACACACCTGTTATTCTACTCACCTGAATTGGGTTAGGGAGGAACTTTACTTCATATTAATGAGAAGAAAGTTGCAGAGAAGGGGTAGTGTCTGGGATACATACCTCACTCTCCAACAGGTCTATTTATATCACAGGCAAGATTTAAGTCTTTTGAATGGGCAATTCTGGTGCTGTTTGGGAGGTCCAACAAAGTGGGGTCTGACAAAGCCTTGCATGCCACGCATAGATCTCCCCTCAACAGCCTGTAGGACAGAATAGGACCTTGAAGCAGTCTGCACAGGACATGTTATTCACACCCTGTATTGTTTTAGTGAGGAACCTCTGTAGATGGTCTAACTGTTGAATATGCCTGGTTAGGTACATAACAAAGGGGGCACTGTACTCAATGTTAGGTCTGATGAATGCCAAATACAGTGGAACAATGGCTTCCTTGGACCTAGATGCCATACTTTTGTTTATAAGTTGCACAACATAGAATGATTTCCTTACTACTGTAGACATACGATGGTCAAAGGCTAGATTACTGTCTATCTGTGTCCCCAAGTCCCTGACTAGTGGGTCAACTCTTAGGGGTGTGTTGCCAATATGATACTTACCAGAGGTGGATGACTTCCAAAAGGATACTATTATGCATTTCTTGGCATTTAGTTTTAGTCCATAGCTCTGACTCCAGCAGTGTGTCTGTGTCAGCCCTTCCTGGAGAACATTTGTGTCAGTGGGGGATTCAATAATAGCTCCTAATTTACAATCACCTGCAAATTTAGTCAGCAAGAGGCCATTGGCATTGACATTGACTTCAGAGAAGTAAATGCCAAAAAGGAGCAGTCCCAGGACATACCCCTGAGGGACTCCGCTTGTGAGTGGTCTCTTTGTAGAGGTGTACTCACCAAGTCTAACTTCCTGGTTCCTTTCTGCGAGCCAGCTGGCTATCCATCGGGTGGTATAAGGGTTTGTACCTAACCTTAAGGTAGGCAGTGTGAACCATTTTGCCCTCATCCATTGCTTTGGTGACCTTCTCAAAGAAGGCCACCAAGATGAGTAGGCATGACCTGCCCTTGACAAATCCAAATTGAGTTGGGTCCAGTGTCTGGAGGTTTCCTATGTCATTATCATTCATTTCTATGACAATTCTTTTCATGGCTTTGCATATAAGACTAGTGAGACATATACAAGTCTGCAATTTCAGGATCTATAGATGGCCCACCTTTGCATAGAGGCATGACTGTTGCTGTTCTCCATTCATGAGGCATGAAGCTGTTTGGAGACTACAGTTACACAGCAATTACAGAGGGTCTCATAGGTCATGTTTCATGTGGTTTAGAAGGCTTCCTGGGATATTGTCTGGGCACATGATGCAGTGTTCTTGGCCTTAGAGAGAGAGAGAGAGAGAGAGAGACAGAGAGAGTATTAAGGGCCTGCTCCCTAGTGATAGCAGGGGGGAGATGTATTTGATGGTACTTCCAGAGGGAAGGTTGACGGGGAGAGGGGGAGTTAAGTTGGAGCAGAATTTGTTGGCCAATAGGTTTGCTATATCTTCTGGTTAAGTACATGTGGCTCCATTAACAATGAGCTCTCCACACAACTGTATATTACCTTTGAGGTTGCGGACATAGCTAAAGAATGCGTTGTGGCTGTACTTGGCCTGGGAGGCCAACTTTACCTCAAATTTGGTTTTGGTAGACTTTATTTGTCCTCTGAGCTGTTTACTTAGTTTGATGAGAGTGCTTTTATCCTGCTAGGTACTGCATCTCCTAATTTTTGCGGTGATTTTCTTCCTTCTGTGTTTCCACCAGGGTCGCTTGTCTTTTTAGTTAGTCCTGTAATTCTTACTGGTAGGTACAGCTGCCTCTTTGCAGCTATTACCATTAATAAAATGTGCCTGATGATCTCCATGTCACTCAACTCTGAACACTGTTGCCTAACCTAGAATGGGTAAATGGTTACCAGCACCTGTCCATGTCACTTAAATACTAGCATTATTCACTCATAAGCTTGTGCATCATGATTACTGCCCCTTGATAACCAATTAATTATCCACTAGAAATATTCCATCTTCACTCAGATCAGACTTCCAATGTGTTCTGATTTTATAAAGGCCACATTTTTATTTGTTCCACTGGTGCAGAGTTCAGTAAGGTAGCCAAAACTAAGTGGAACCACCTTTCTGCTAACATACAGAATGACAGCTAACTCTCCTTCCTTCAGAGCAAACTAATGGCACGCATAAAGTCATTTATGCATGCCAGTGCTTTTACAGTAAAGTATAAGTTGCAAAACCCATCAGTATAGTTTTAAATGCATGGAACCCTTCTCCTGCTTACTAATTTTTAGTCTTATCTTTTTTCTTCCTGTACAGAATGTTTCCACTACTTAAGTAAAACCACTATGATGTACTAAGCATCCAGTTATGAACACTGCTATATATCATGCATTTCTCATTTTATATATTGCTTAATATTATTTTAGGATTCCTTTTACAAACATAAGCATTAATCCAATATATAGTACATGACTAATAGGTTTAGAGGGTCACAGGTATACACTAGGCTAACAACCACCACGGCCTTTATAAGTCTAGCTGTGCAACCCAACCCAACTATGCCCCTATGTATCATAGACATTTACTCAGAGGGGGTATGTTAGGAAGTTTCTAGAGGTTATGGGGGGTATATTAGTTTGGGCAATACTGTCTGCTTCAGTTTATCAGTGACATGGAGGGGCTAGACCTTGGGTAAATTTCTGATTTCCCATCCATTGGTCAACGTTACACTTATATAGTGTTAGGGATGGACTCAGCTTCACCTGGATGGGGAGCCTATTTCAGAACATGGGGATCCTCTGAGACACATATCTGTCTAACCAACATGTGTTATTTATGTGACAAGCAAGATTTAAATCCTTGGATCTAGCGGTTCTGATGCTGTTCATTTTGTGGATGTGCAAAAGATCTAACAGAGCTGGACCCGAGGATGCTGCGTTTATATCACATTATCAAAAGATGAAAATAGCGAACGCTGTTTCATCGGCCCCAAAACATCTAAACATGAAAATATAGAACATTCAGAATAGAGAATTTATTCCCATGGAAAAAATTTGCGGCTCCGAAACACATACACACAACACAAGCACATCAAACAAACAGCAACCACATACATACACTTAAATTCCTACATCTAACGTTGCACTATACTAAACATACACTACTAATCTACCCACTTACCTTAACCCAAACCCTAAGGTCCGTCACTATCGCACACTCACCTAACCCGCGCCCTAACCCTAACTCACTCAAACCGCCCCTAACCCTAAAGTCTGTCACTATCATACACACGCCTAACCCGCACCCTAACCCGCCCCTAACCCTAACGTATAAACAATCGCACACTTAACTGAACCCAACCCGTAACTTTCCACCACAGCGCTAAGAATAGCGAAGCCACAGAAACGTCCAACCGAATTCTTTTCAGAGGAAAGAATTCGCTGTTCTGCAGCTTCGCTATTCTTAGCGTTCATTGAATAGTGTTCGATATCAGAACATTCAAAGTTTTAATACTTCGATGTTCTGATATAGACCCAGGATGCCTTGTATGCTGTGCATAGATCGCCTCTCAGTAACCCGTAGGAGTACAGAGATAGGGCTTTAAGGCGATCCATATAGGACAATATACTTATACCCTGGATTCTCCTGGTAAGGAATCTTTGTGAGCATTTAAACTGTTGCATATGTTCAGTCAGGTACATGCAGAAGGGGCCATTATACTTAATGATGGGTCTGATAAGGGTGGAATAAAGTGGCAGTATGACTTCCTTGGACCTGGATTGCATGTTTTTACTTATAAGTCTCGCAACACAGAAGTAAGGGCAGTGCAAAGCTATAATACATATTACATCTTTTACTAACATGTTTTATTAGTCTTGTTTGTACTTTTTCTAAGTGTATTACCATCTGCCTAAGTCATAACTGAAAAGAGTGCTTGGATCAACCTAGTCGGTCAGCTAAGAAAATAAAATACATATGGAATACTGCACGTGTATAACACTAGAATTCAGTGGTACATTACACTATCCACTGCAAACATGACTCCCCTTTTCAGCATCAATGTATTTCAAGACAGCAGAAGGTTTAACAAAATTACTCAACCAAATTCCATCCAAAGCTTCTACTTCTTTTAAAACACTGATAACATAAAGTATACTGTCCTCAAAATTTACTTCAATACTGCCATCCAAAACCATGTTTTACAAATGAAACTAAAAACATTTCCCCAACTCTGTTACTAATACAGTCACCATAAAACACAGAAAACATATAATATCAGTGTACACTGAGTGAGGCTTACAAACTTGGCATCTTCAATAGTTCAACTCCAAAAACATGTAAATGTATACAGAGTGAACAATGAATGGGATATATATTATTCTTCCAAGATTTTATTCTAAATACTTTTATCATCCTCTCAAATAATAGAATTCTTTCTTTAACTGCAAAACCTCAGTTTTAATCCTATACCTGCAGCCTTCCATGGCTATGGCGCTTGTTTTTTTTTTGCCTTTTACTTCCCCACAAGATACTGGTTTATCTCCCTTGTAAGTCACTTAGAAAGTTAAACATTACAACTGTGTAAGTGCCAGTGAGGTAGGTGCAGCAGCATTATTTGGTGACCTTAGTGTGTTGCAACCACAGCTGTAAATATAAGGACTTGGATCTAACTGAGGCAGAAGCCAGATGTTGGGTCTGAAAAATGCATAAAAAAGAGACACTCTGGTGTGTGTGTGTGTGTGTGTGTGTGTGTGTGCGTGTGTTATGAGAAAGACAGTGAGTGTGTGTGTGTGTGTGTGTGTGTGTGCGCGCGTGTGTGCATGTGTTATGAGAAAGACAGTGAGAGACATACACAAATGCATATTACAAATATAGGACAGCTTGTTTGACTGCAATCCATCAGTGGGTTGTCAGTGAGTAACGTACATCAATGACACATTCTGTCGAAAGATAGTAGTGTATGTAATTGGAACACAGGGCTTTGTACCTCTAAATTACATTGCTAATTGACCGATTCTGCCAGTGTTTTGCAGACATCAGGGTGACACTGGAGTAAGGAAATTTGTCCTATTTTCCCCACTGTTTTGTGATCTCAGACTAAATATATTTATAGGGCTGGGAGTGTGGGAGGTGAATGGGGGTCTTTTTTATATGATGTCACTTATTATCACTGGTTTTGGGTCTGATATACTTAAAGCTGATGGTAATTTACACTAATTTCATACATACACACACACACACACACACACACACACACACACACACACACATATATATATATATATATATATGGTTTACCATCACAATGCTGCAGCTGCAGTGTGAGACAACGGATATTCAAAAGTAAGTTTGCACAGGTTTGTATGTGCGAAAAAACAAACAAACCGTGGAATGCACAACAGTGAATGGTATTGTGGTTTGCTGTTGTGAGTTTGGCATGTTGGATAGAGATCGCACTATAGTGGGGATTGGGAAATGTACCCTTTCCTGCACTGTAGTGCGATCTTGGAGTTTGCATATATAAATTGCAGGGGGTGTGGCGGGTGCAGGGGGGCTTGCCCCCCTGCAAAACATGTGTTGTATGCCACCGGATGTGGTGGCATGTTTGAAAAATGTCGACAATTCAAAATCGAACTGTCAACATTTTTTTCCATTCATTCTTTTTCTCTGTCACTATCATAACTTTTGAGTAAGTACTCCCAACAAACATGTTCGAAATTATGATAGTAAAACCATATATACATTTACAAACACACACACACACACACATATATATATATATATATATAGAGAGAGAGAGAGAGTGAGGGTGTGAGACAGAGAGAGAAATATAGCACAAGAAATCAGGGCAAAGCCTAAAACAATGGGGGGACAAAGGCCCTAAAATAGGGACAGAATTTAAATACTGTTCTTATAAACTTAGAAAGTTGCTACAATAACAGGATTTGTGTTGGCATGCATTTTCTGAAGGATATGAAGTCTGAAACTCAAATGTATGACATTATTTAGTGACTTCACAGTGATTTGCCAAAAAAGCACAAATTGTATAAGGAACAGATCAAAAATATGAGGCAAAATCTGGACATTCTGTAAGTACAGCTGAGAGCAATGTGTACATATACAGTGGATATAAAATGTTTACACACCCCTGTTAAAATGCCACATTTTTGTGATATAAAAAAATGAGACCATAATAAATCATTTCAAAACTTTTCCCATCATTAATGTGACCTATAACCTGTACAATTCAAATGAAAAACAAACAAATCTGTTAGGGTAAAAAAAAAAAAAAAAACGTACAGTACGCTGGTTGTGTGTGCACATCCTTAAACTAATACTTTGTTGTGTGTGCACACCCTTAAACTAATACTTTGTTGAAGCACCTTTTGATTTAATTACAGCATTTAGTCTTCTTGGGTAGGAGTCTATCAGCATGGCACATCTTGACTTGGCAATATTTGCCCACTCTTCCTTGCAAAAGTGCTCCAAATCTGTCAGATTGTGAAGGCATCTCTTGTGCATAGCCCTCTTCAGGTCACACCACAGATTTTCTATTTGATTTAGGTCAGGGCTCTGGCTGGACCATTCCAAAACTTTAATGTTCTTCTGGTGAAGCCATTCTTTTGTTGATTTGGATGTATGATTGGGGTCACTGTCGTGCTGAAAGGTGAACTTCGTCTTCATCTTCAGCTTTCTAGAAGACGCCTGAAGATTTTGGGCCAAAGGTGACTGGTATTTGGAAATGTTCATAATTCCTTCCACCTTGACTAAAGCCACAGTTCCCACTGAAGAAAAGCAATCCCAAAGCACAATACTACCACCACCATACTTCACCATGGGGATGGTTTTCTTTTGGTGATATAAAGTGTTGCTTTTGTACCTTTTGGAATTGTAGCCAAAAGGTTCAACCTTGGTCTCATTAGACCAAAACACATTTTCCAACATGCTTTTGGGAGATTTGATATATTGTTTTGCAAATTTTAGCAAAGCCTGGATGTTTTTCTGTGTAAGAAAAGGTTTTCATCTTGCAACCCTACAATATAGTTCAGAAATATGGAGAATACGGGAGATTGTTGTCACATGTAGTACACAACCAGTACTTGCCAGAAATTCCTGCAGCTCCTTCAATGTTGCTCTACGTCTCTTGGCAGCCTCCCTGACCAGTTTCTGTCTTGTCTTTTCATCAATTTGGAGGGACGTCCAGTTTTTTGCAACGTCACTGTTGTCCCATATTTTCTCCATTCTTTGATGACTGTCTTCACTGTGTTCCATGGTATATCCAATGCTGTGGAAATTTTTTTGTACCCTTCTCCTGACTGATACCTTTCAACAGTGAGATCAGTTTGATGCTTTGTAAGCTCTCTGCAAACCATGGATTTTGCTGCAGCAGGCAACTGAGTAAATGTCAGGAAAATCCTACTAGGACAGCTGAACTGTATTGGGGTTAATCAGAGTCTCTTTAATTGATAGCAGGTGTGTACCCAAGAAAAGTGAATGCTGTAATTAAATCAAAAGGTGCTTCAACAAAGTATTAGTTTAAGGGTGTGCACACTTATGCAACCAGCTTATTGTACGTTTTTTTTATTTTTTATATGTTTTCCCCTAGAATTGTACAGGTTATAGGTCACATTAAAGGTGGAAAACGTTTTGAAATGACTTATTGTGGTCTCATATTTTTATATCTCAAAAAGCTGACATTTTAACAGGGGTGTGTACACTTTTTATATCTACTGTATATAACTATATATCTATCTATCTATATATATATATATATATATATATATATATATATATATATATATCTATCTATCTATATATATATATATATATATATATATATATATATATATATATATATATAAACTTCCGCGGTGGTGCAGTGGTAGCGTTATTGCCTCACAGCAAGAGGTTCTCCCATTCGATTCTCAGTTGGAGTGTGGGGAGTGCCTTCTGTGTGGAGTCTGCATGTCCTCCCCGTGGTTGGGTTGGCATTCGAAAGACATGCGTAAATGGGCGTGCCTTCGTTGAAGGTTGAACATCGAGCTGGCACCACGGCATTCATGAAAATCTACTGCCAATCATTAGCGGACCGGAGTTCTGCTGTGGCGGTTCACTATAAAATCTCGAAATACTGAAATCCCAAATTTCAGTATTTCAAAATTCTATAGCCAAAAGATTTAAATCCCAAAACCTCAGAACTGCAAAATTTACAATCGCAAACCCACACTACAAATACACCACACACATACATACACACAATGTCCCCCCACAATCAAACATACAATCCTACACTACAGACAGACACTACAGACCTCCCTGCGCCCCCCCACACCCCCTACTTATATATATATATATATATATATATACTAACATATATATATATATATATATATATATATATATATATATATATACTAACTCCAAGATCGCACAATCACACACACAAATGTAACTCACACCCACACATTTCATAGCCCCTTGCACACACATCACAGCCACAACACACACTAGCATACACTAAAGCCCCTAACCAACACACTTACACATACATACTTACATGAACTTACACCTATCCATTCACACCATTCACACACCGCAACACCAGAAGTGCTATTTCAAAATCTCCGAACTTTAGGAGTTTGAATTTCACACTTCTGGGGTTTCGCGATTTAAAGCTTTCGGCTATAGAATTTCGAAATACTGAAATTCAGGATTTCAGTATTTCGAGATTCTATAGTGAACCCATATATATATATATGTGTGTGTGTGTGTGTGTGCATGTGTATATATATATATATATATATATATATATATATATATATATATATATATATATATATATACACATACTTCAGTATCCTTGGTACATCATTATTATTACTATTTTTATTGTTACGTAAGCAGCTAAGAGAAACCACTGTGCTGGTTCTAAATAAACAAACAACCTACAATCCCAAAATACATACCCAAAACCCATTTTTTATCTAAACTAAGCTCTTCTAACAAAATGAATTCTAATTAGAATGCAAAAATACATGTCAGAAAAAGCTAATTAAAAAAAAATAATGCAGGTAATTGGAAACTGGCACTACTTGCAACCTGTTAGATTAGGGACCTCCATTTTAAAGTAATTAGGCATTATGCAGACTAAAAGATAAAATATCTGGAGTCAGACATGTATGCATTTGGTTTCAGAGAAAGACACTTTATTTCTATGTTGGAGGGAAGCCTTCTAGCTTATCAATGGGAGTAGTAAGCACTAGGTAGCCTATCTACCACAAGAGGAATGGTTTCTGGTCCAGAAATTGTAGTTTATTTGCTGTTTGGGTATTTTGTCCATCTCTTTCAATTTTCTGGTTTAAAAGCCAGCATATATGCTCATTTCCCATCTTTCCTGTAACTAGTCTAGTCCAGATACAGATTTGCTATAGCCAGGACTGTTTGTAAGCTTCTGAGTGGTACCAAAAAGTCTGCTAGTTCTCTCCTCTCCTGCACTTTTACTATCTCATTAGTTTAGCACTTTACCAGACTTCTTGTAGCAATTATTGTAGCACACAAAAGTTCTACCAGCACTAAATGGTCTACAAGGAAACAGCTCCACTACTTATTAACGCCCAACCGTCCAGGCATGTCTAAAGGTCAGTTCCCTGTGCTTTCTCCTATTAACCTGGTGAAAATGGGCATCTTGAGGCAATGTAGCAACTGCCTTATGTACAGTGACAACCCTCTCTTCCTACCTCCCAACACTCAGACTTGCGAGAGATGCACTTGTATATCCAAATTGGATGCCACGCACTCTCCAGCCAAGATTGGAATAGCTGGTCAAGAGGAGGTCAACACTTGCACCACATCACATGGAACATATAGCCCTCCAGAACACACACCAGCACTACCTTAACATAAAAACACAAACCACACACCCACCTTCACGGAGGCTCTCAATAAAAATCTACCCAAACAGCAGAGACCTCCAAGGCAGAGACGCACTCGACCACCACACAACACAACACTAATCACAAGACACATAAATCTCCTAAACAGTGTGCCACTTAACCAAAGCCCCTAAGGCAAAATGGCATGTCCAACACACTAGTCATTGGGGACTCGATAGTGAGGCACACTGATGTCCCACTCACTATGTTGAATAAGGAGAAAGTAACAGTCAGCTGCCTGTCAGGTGCTAGGATCCGACACATAATGCACACACTCAGGTCCCTCAACAATCGGTACAAATATGACTCAGTCATTGTACATGTGGATGTGAATGACCTGAGATGTACCTCCCTGGACTACATGAAAAGAGACATGGAGGAGCTCTCAGATTCTATAGCCAGGCGGGTATAACCCTAGCCCTGAGCAGCCTCCTACCATCACCCAGAATGATTCCACAGTACAAGCAGAAAATGACTGATTTCAACAATTGGCTAAGTTGCTGGTGTCATTCTAAGGGGATCCAGTATCTGTCTGCCTGGGATGACATGATTGATAGACCTCAATGCTTTGCCAGAGATGGCCTGCATCTGTCACCCCTGCATACCTCTCAACCTGGAAACATCAAAAATCTGGACAAGGCCCATGAAAAATAGGTACAAATCCATATGCTGATTAACATAAAATTTGCATACATAATTATGTAACCCCACCCACTCACGCGGAATTGTGGGATACCAACTTTCAAAAGAAACTGAAGAACAGACAACCAAAATATGGCACCAGAGTCCCCCTGCAGCCATTCCAATGTCCCATTAGATGGCTATTTTGCCTCATTTACCATAAACACTAATGTTCATACTGCTTTACTTTTACAATGATTACTTGGATTTTATTTTTACATTTTATAGCACAATGCACAAACACTAATAGACATCTGCTAAACAAAGCAATACTGTCTCACGATGAAAACAGGCTTAGGATTAAAACATTTTCTGCCCTTGAAACTCACATTCATTGAAACAGCAATGAAACCCACACCACATCCAAAGAAAATGCATCTGGCCAATGGTGGGTAAAGATTACCTTTGGGCTGTTTTCAAAATTCAAATCACAGACCCCTTGCACACAAAACAAGAAACATACACGTGTTCTTCGATACACTGATACACTGTCCTGACTATATTAAATTATATTTCTTGTATAATACAGCACACTTGTTAGACTTGGAGGGCATTTTAAATTTGTTTGAACATTTTCCGGTAGGCAATGAAACAAAATGCATGAACCAATAATGACGAAACTGCCCAATTCAGAACATTTCCATCATAAAAGTCTACTTACACACACACACACACACACACATATATATATATATATATATATATATATATATATATATATATAATGACAGTTGTGTAAACCATGGGCATCTTGCATAGCTTCTCAAACTTATTTTCAGTTTTTTTTGCTTGACTTACACTGATTTGTATTATCAGACCAAATGAATAGCTGTAAAAGCACAAAAAAAAAATAAACTAGGTAAACTGCATGTTTTAAAACTTCCAATTTTTAGTCCAAGTACTGACAGACTCTCCTGAAGCATCAAAACTATCATAGTAATCCAGGTGCTGTTAACTGGCCACTCTTGCTTCTCCACTGTCTGCAGTGGAAAAATATGTGTTTCATCTTGAATGCTGGAAAACGTACTGTACTGGTTTAAAAATATTTTTCTTTTAACACAGCAAAGAACATCATTTTGATTTTCTGTTCCTGAATTTGGATTAATAATATTCGTTGCTCTTTCCACTAAGGCACAAATACCCTTGCATATGAAATTTTCTCACTTCTGTTGTATCTGTAGTAACACCCTTGACTTGTTACACCCCCCACCCCCTTTAAAAGTACAACAACACAGTACAGTATCAGCAATGCATCTACATACTGTGGGAGTAGAACTCATTGCCTTCTGCATCGAAAGCAAGTATTTAACCTGTTATGCTATTAACAATGCAAGCAGACTCAGCATAAGCAACACTAAACTTCTCTTCCCCTGAAGCTCATAGCTTCTTGTAAAATCCACTTCACACTCAACTGTATCTCTCAAATTTGCAGCACAAGAAATCTGGAAAAAGCCAAAATGTATTGGGGGGAGGGGGAGCTAAAAAACAGGGGCACATTTTAAACATTGCTTGTATAATTTTGGAAAGTTGCTAGAATAAAATTGTTGTGTTATCACCATAAAATCACTGCCAAATCTTGAACTCGGGACCCTGTGCACTACAGTCAGAGCAACATTACCACTACGCCAAATAAGCAGTTTCCTGAAGAACAGAAAGACTGAAACTTAAATGCCTATCATTTAGTGAATTCAGTTCTCACTTCTCACCATAGCTCTCAACCATCTTAGGACAAAAAAGACCTGGACAAAGCCGTTTATGGGGAATACAGAATTCAGTTCGCACCATAGCTCTCTACCTCTTAGCACAAAAAAACCTGGACAAAGCCATTAATGGGGGAATACAGCCATACTGAGCTTATAAACTTAGCACAACAACAAACCTGGACAAAGCCAACAATGGGGGAATACAGCCATACTGATCTGATAAACTTAGAAAATTGCTGGAATAAAAGGTCTGGTGTTACCATTTTTTTTATGAAGAATATGAAGTCTGGAATTCAAATGCCTGTCATTATTTAGTAAATTCAATCCTTCACTGAAATGCAGAAAACAGGTAGTTATATACTCACCGTAACGATCGATGTATGTGGTCCATCTCGCCTCACATTCTTTACTCACGGGTTCGGAGCCGAGAATCGGCTCAGACTCGGCCAACTTATTTCTCTAGCACGAAGTCTCTAATTGGCTGGGCTAACCCGGTATCCCAAGATGCACCTCGCCCTAGCCCCAGATCTAGTTTGCAGCCATTCCAGTCACACCCCACACACAACCACCACTGGAAGGAGCTCCAACCAGAAAGGAAAGAAAAAACAACTGACACTGAAGGGTTCTCAGAGCCAATTTTCCTCCAAATCCTACAGGAAGGGGGCAGGTGGGAGGGTACGTAAGAATGTGAGGCGAGATGGACCACATACATCGATCGTTATGGTGAGTACAGAACTACCTGATGTTATGTGGTTCTATCTCGCTTACATTCTTTACTCACTGGATAGCATCCCCAGCACCTCTATCCTGGGCGGCTCATAGGAAAATACTCCTGAGAACCGTGGAACCAAAGGAAGCCTGGCCCCTAGAAGCCACGTCCAACTTGTAATGAGTAATAAAGGTGTGCGGAGAGGCCCAGGTGGCCGCAGCACAAATATCATCCAATGAAAGCCTGGCATGGTATGCTACTGATGTAGACACTGCCCTGGTAGAGTGAGCTTTGACGGGAAAAGGTACATTTCTTCCTGCTGATGAATAGATGAAGGAAATACAATCTTTGATCCATTTAGAAATTGTGCTCTTGGAAATAGGACAACCTGTTCTGTTTTCTGAGAAGGACACAAACAGTTGATCAGACTTCCTAATATGCTTAGTCCTGTGTAAGTAGAATCTTAGTTGTCTGTGCACATCCAACTGGTGAAATCTAAACTCTGCTTTATTGGAAATGTTTGGAAAGAACAGTGGTAACTCGATAGACTGATGAAGATTAACGGTGGATGACACCTTCGGAAGGAAGGACGGGTTAAGTCTCAGGGAAACTCTGTCCTTATGAAAGGTCAAATACGGAGGTTTAATGGACAAGGCTTGAATCTCTGATACTCTTCTGGCCGATGTACTGGCTATTAGGAAAGCAGTCTTCCAAGATAGAAATTTTAATTCACAGGTGGCAGCCGGTTCAAAGGGCGGTGAAGTGATGGCTTGTAACACAAGGTTTAGATCCCATGGCATGACAGGTTCTGAAACAGGAGGGCGAAGTAACCAGGCGCCTTTCAAGAAAACCTTACAAAGTTTATGGCCCATAAGAGAAGGCTCGTAAGATGTATGAAAATTGGAAATTGCAGCCAGCTGCACCTTAATGGTAGCAGGCGCGGAGCCCTGTCGGAAAAGCATGGCTAAAAAATCCAAGACCGACGGAATTAGGGCTGTGAAGGGGTCCAAACCTTGGGCCTGAGCCCAAATGGAGAATCTCTTCCATTTACTGGAATAAATCCTTCTGGTGGAAGACTTATGAGACGAAGACAAGATGTGTACCACCTCAGGTGAAAAGGAATGTCGTCTAACTAGTGATGGAAGTGGAGCAGCCAGGCTGTCAACCTGAGAGTTCGCAGGAAGGGATTGAGCTGTCCTGACATGTAAATCAGTAGGTCTGGCACTGGGTCCAGGGTCCAAGGACTGTCTATTTGAACAATTAGAATCATCCTGCTTCCCAAGGATATGGCTTTCTGAATCACTCTTAGTAACAGAGGAAATGGAGGGAAAGCATAGATCAGACCTGGGGGCCAATTGTGGACTAGAGCATCCCTGGGTGACTCCCCCTGTGGGGGGATCAGTGTGAAGTACTTGCTGCATTTGGCATTGAGAGGGCTGGCGAAGAGATCGCAACAAGGCTGACCCCACCTGTAGAAAATTTGAACTGCCACTCGGTTGTTCAAGGACCACTCGTAAGGCATCAGAATAGCTCTGCTCAGCCTGTCTGCTATCACGATGGTCTTTCCCGGAATGTGCGTTGCCACTAAAAAACATTGGGAAGACACTGCCCAATGCCACACTCGCATGGCCTCTCTGCAGAGGGGATAAGACTTCGTTCCCCCCTACTTGTTCAGGTACCACACCACCGACACGCTGTCCGAGTGAATTGCAATCTTTCCCAGAGGAAGAGAGCTTTGGAGTGCCCGCAATGCTAGTAACACTGCTCTTATCTCTAGAACATTGATGTGTAGGTGTACCTCGTGATCTTGCCACGTGCCTTGGACCGTCCTGCCAAGATAATGCCCCCCACTCCATCTGGGAGGCATCAGTGGTCACCGTGGCCACTGAAGACATAGGAATCAAGCTCCTCCCTTTGTCCAGATTGGTGGAACATAGCCACCAGCGGAGGTCCTGTTTGCACCGTTCTGTGAGAAGTATCAAGTGGGAAAGAGGAAGTTTCTGAAAGGACCATTGCGCTGAAAGGAGCCACTGTTGGATCCGCATGTGTAACCTGGCTAGAGGCACCAGCACGATGGTGGCAGCCATGGATCCCAGGAGTTGGAGAACTAACCTGGCCTGAACTCTCTTGATGGGCAACAATGCGTGAATCTGGGACTGCAGCAATCTTATCCTCTCTTGTGGCAGAAAGGCCCGCATTTGAATAGAGTCTAGCTCGGCGCCTATAAAAACAACACACTGTGAGGGCAGCAAGGCAGACTTTTCCCAGTTCAAGGTAATTCCTAGTTGTTGACAAAGTGTAATGGTAGCCTCCCTGGCATGAGTGAGGAGATGCCTGGTGGGGGCGGTGAGAAGCCAGTCATCCAGATATGGAAACACCTGGAATCCCTGACGTCTCAGGTGAGCCGTCACCACTGCCAAACACTTGGTAAACACCCTGGGGACTGTGGTGAGACCAAAGGGCAGGGCACGAAACTGGAAGTGACTGGCTCCCAGCCAGAAGCATAAGTGACTCCTGGATGCCTTGTCCATCTTGATGTGGTAGTAGGCATCCTTGAGATCGATGGAGCACATCCATACTCCTTTTTCCAGCAAGGGAAAAATGGACTGAAGAGTGACCATTCAGAACGTAGTGATTCAATCGGCTGAGATCCAAAATGGGCCTCAGGTCCCCTGTTCTTTTCGTTACCAAAAAGAGTCTTGAGTAAGTTCCTGATCCGATATGGTCTGAGGGGACTGGTTGGATGACTCCTGTTTCTAAGCAGCTTTGAAACTTCTAGTGCTGCTTGATCCCGTTGACTGGGTGGAACGTCCGGGATTCTTTTGACTGGAGGGGGTGTTGATAAAAAGGGGATAGTGTAACCTCCGGTAACTATTCGAAGCACCCAACGATCCTGGGTGATGCTTTCCCAGGCTTCCGGATGCAACGAAATTCAGCCCCCGACTGGCTCGAACAGCACAGTCGGGCAACACCTCAGGAACGCTGAAAGGAATCGCGGTCACCCGAGTTGCGGGGGCCTCCTCTGCCTCTAGGACGGCGTCTTCCAGAATAATTTCCCCCTCCTCTGCCTCTGGGGGGGGACTCACCTTGAGCAGCAGGGAAAGACTTCTGTGACTTCTTGAACCACATTTTCCCTCCTCTCTGAGCCTTGGGGTAAGGCCTAGAAGGAAGAGAGAAATGGGCCCCTACGGCAGACAGGGTCTTCCCCTCCTGTTCGCATCTGGTGAGGGTGTCTTTCACTTTGGTCCCGAAGAGTGAGGACCCATCAAAGGGGGCGTCAGTGAAGGAAGACTTAAAGGCATCCGCGAAATGACAAAGGCGCATCCAGGCTTGCCTTCTGAGAGCTACACCTGAGCTAGCTGCCCTACTCGCCATTTCGGCTGCATAAGATATGAGCCTCATGGATGAGTTGACAATGGAACCAAGGGTAGACAACTGGGCGTTAACAGTCTGCGCTACCGCCTCAGGCATGTTACCCATCAGAGTGTCTCCTAGCTCCTTAAGGAGATCTCTCTGGAGTTGAGTAAAATGACAAAGATAATTCAGCGACCGCAAGGTAAAGGTCGCTGAAGACAGGGTATGCTTCCCGTACCGGTCCATACTCCTGGACTCATTGTCAGGAGGATGGACGGAAGAAGAAGCCTCTGCAACTTCCTGCTGAGTGGCTGCCGTCACCACCAAGGCATCTACGGAAACCCCTTTTGTCAGGAATTCTTTCCCCGGGGGAGCAGAAAGAAACTTATTTGGACGTCTGAGCACCGATTACACGGAATCAGGGCTCTCCCACACCCTTCGACAAATCAAATCCAGGAGTTCATCGAACGGTGGAGACACCCAGGAGGCGGAGGGTTGAGTTCCGAAGGCCTTGAGGAATACCGACTCCTCCTCAGAGGGGGTCTTGGACGGCCAGTTGCCTCTCTGCCTCAAGATCTCCAAGATGTCAGAGAAAGAGACGTCCTCGGACGACTTAGGGGACCCCTCTGACTCCTCGAGGTCGGTATCGGAGGTGAGGGACTCATCCTGGGAGTCTATGTGCTTCCTCTTGCATAACTTCTTTCTAGGGGGCTCCTCAGGCACCGACACTGAGGGGCCCTCAGAAAGTTGGGGACCGCTCATGGGGGTATCTCTTCAGACCTTCGGGCTCCACCATCCATGGATAGGGGGCGTCAGAGGCTCTATTCGGGGTGTAGGGAGAAGGAGTGACCGATCCGGGTGATGTAACTGACGATCTGGCCAGTGCGCTCCTCATGGCCTCGAAGGCAGGTCCCCCCGAATCCGAGGACCTACCCGTCTCCGAGACCACAACTGGAGTCGGGGTTCCCCGAGCCAATGCACAGAGAGGGAGGCTCGGAACCGATAAGAGACCCGAGGTACCCCCCTCGGGTCCGACTGAGGAAACCCGAGTACCGAAACCAGAGGACGGAACCGACATGGCTGGAGCCGACATCGGCTCCGATAAACTCGCAAGGGGTATTGGAGCCGACACGAGAACATCACTCGGCGCGGAGCACTCCGGCTCCGATGACACAGGGGTGCTTGGAGGAGGAATCATCGGTACAAGAATAGAGACTGGCTCCGGAGCAGACTGGGTCGGAGCCGAGAACAATTTTGCTAACACCGGCAACTGCAGGAGCCTCTGGACCACCCTATCCACAGCCAAATCAGACAGCCTAGAGGATTTGGAGGAAATAGAAGGAGATCGGGATCTCCTACCCGGAGACTCATGACTAACACTGGGTGACCGGCTCCGAATAGGCTCCAATAATATTGGGGCCGAGGTCGACTCCAGTACAACAGATACCTCCTGCGGCCCCGAGGACAATGGAGCCGAGGAGGCAGTATCCACTTTCGAAACCTTCTCTGGTGGCTCCAATCTTTTCTTGGCCTTGGAAGTCTTAGACTTAGTACTAGAAGAAGAGTCTAAGGACTCCTCAAAAGAAGGTTTAACGAGGCCCTTCAAAATCAGCTTATTTTTTCTTTCCTTCTGTACCCTCGGGATGAAAGCGTGGTAAAAACTGCAGGACTCTTGCAGGTGAATAGCACCAAGACAATAAACGCAGATAGAGTGCCCATCTCTAATGGACATCTTCTAGCCACATTTTGAGCATTTTTTAAACCCAGAGGGTTTATGCTCTTTCTGCTCTTTAGACATAGTAAATCGCAACCCACTCAACCGACAATGACAGACACAAGAGGAAGGCGGGAAAAACGAATTACGAACAGCCAAGGAAACTCTAACTTAAACGTTTCTTTGGTGCAGCAAGGAAATCTAACTACCGACCAAAACCAAACAAACACAAGTTTACACAAAACCAACACAGGAGAGGACTAGGTCCTCTAATTTAAACGGGCCTAGCCCACCAAAACAGAAGGATACCACAAAAAACACTACTCACTTACACAGTCACTCACAATGGAGAGCTAGCTATTAAAATAGCTTTTTACAAGAAACAGACTGCTAAAGACTTATGAAAAGTTTGAAAAGGGTACTTAGCCACAGCCAAGCGAGACCACGTCCTAACTCTACGAGCGGCAAACGAGATCTGGGGCTGGGGCGAAGTGCATCTTGGGATACCGGGTTAGCCCAGCCAATTAGAGACTTCGTGCTAGAGAAATAAGTTGGCCGAGTCGGAGCCGATTCTCGGCTCCGAACCTGTGAGTAAAGAATGTAGGCGAGATAGGACCACATAACATCCACAGATTGTATGAGGAACAGAACAAAATATGAGGCATAAATGTGGAAAGTTTTCAGAAGGGGTGGTGGGTTAGGATCTTAGGCTCTTGTTACCTGTACCCAAGGTACAAGGTTTGAGCTTGAGTACCTCCTCTAGCCACCAGGTATATTCACCTGGGGCATTTCACAAACACACACACACATTGGAGAAGAGGGAATTCTCTGAGATACTTAAGGTTTAGATTTAGTATACACTTCCCAGAAATTGAACTTAATTTCTCACTGCTTTAGGACTCACATTATCAGGTTTTCAACACACAATGGGGACCACTGTAGATGAATCCACTGAATTGTGCCAGTGATGTAACCAAAATCATATGTTAATTTATTACATCTTTCTAAGCGTCTCTCAGGATCACTATCCAGGTTACTACTTATAAGTTCTTGAACATAAATTACAGAATTTTAGGGTAGGTTTAGGTGTACCCCATGGACAAGAGGTAGATGTATGCATATTCAGCAAATAAAATTTTAACTTTTTTTTTGGAGGGAATAACTACAGCCAAACATTTCTTTGCAGTCAGTTAACCAGAAAGAATCACCAGTTAAAAAATGTGCACAGAATACAAAACATATAAATCATAAATAACTAACAACTTTTCTGTCTCTATGCTGCTCATGAAATTATGTAAACCAGGCTGCATCAGTGACTGGACCAGTCAATACTAATAAACAGTGCCCCTTTCCCAAGAAGTCCTCCCTAGGGCATAGATAATAGGCACAACAAGTAGAGAAGCACCTGATTACCACAGAAGGTTCCAGCACCTTGCAGAGGTCCCACTGCACAAGTAGGATATGACAGAAGCTAGACAATGGCAAGGGGTCAGTTTGTCCAAGCCCATGCTCCACCCCATTATACACAGCCCCTTTAAGACAGACCTTCCACCTACAAAAATGACCTTGACAGCTTTGTAAACCACTAGCCTATAAATTCTTATATTAAGCAAACCGGTCAACCACATCTACTCAATTATAAGGAATCTTTGTGCTTAGATATTTAATCATGTACATAGCCCTATCAAGTGCTAAGTTTGATATAAAATAAGTGAATCTAAGACGACAACTCTGAGGCTGAGGGCAAAAATGACAGTGTATGCCCCATGTCTACATCCCAGAGGAGGCTGAGAAGCACATTGGAAGTGAAGATGCGCACGTCCCATTCCAAGGTGTCCGTAGGGCGGGAGCCGAGAAGCTCTCAAATACCATATGAATGGACTGAGTGACTGTTGCCTCCATTTCAGCTAACTGCACAGCACCTGTGACCGTACAGGACCTCAGCGATGAGTGTGGACTAAATCCCAAGTAAAAACAAATCCGAGTTGAGAAATTGGAAGTACTTGGCTGACAGGATGATCCCATAACAAGGTACAGCTTAAATTTCCTTCATCTGCAACTGTTGTAATCTCTGCACAAAATAGTCGAGAACTGGAGAGTGATTGTGTTGGCTCACTCAATTAAAAATTTTAAGAAGTTGCACTCTCCCCATTAAAAATTTTAAGAAGTTGCACCCACTGATGTTAGAGAAAGAATAGTCAGCGTAGATCATGTAACAGCCCCTCAGTGCTTGCTTCCTACCTTTCCAGTTGGCAACAGCTTGCAGCAGCATATATATCCAGGCTCGCAGCATAGATATGCAAATGGCAGGAACAATCTGTTTTGTCCATCAAATTCCGGCTCTTAGCTACAGCAGAGAAGATATCCAACCTCTTGCATTGCAGTTTCAAACACATGCCTTGCTCGCATTTGCAGTCATTCCTTCCCGCTAAGGATTTGAGAAGCATTTCATCCGGAAATGCACGCACGATGCACGTTGAGCTTCAGCTCAATGCTGGCAGGCTGTTTCACAGAGCTGACATCATCGCGCACGTGATGACCTCAAGCTCAAAAAAAATCAGGAAATAAAATTTAAAATAAAAGTGCTGGGAAACTCGGTAATTAAGGGGTGCCACTCGGGAATCGTGGCACCCCATTATTTGGACCCCAAAACGTGTTTTTTAACAACTAATTCGGTACGGTTGGGAAGTATGCACCCCTGGGCTTCCGGATAATGGCCAAGGTTCTTGCCACCCCTATAGTGTCTTTTTTAGGTGGTGTTCCAAAGACCAAATTACCACTGTAACAGCTACAAACAAATGCAGTCTGAGGATCATGCTGCTCAATGGTAGAAGTCTAAATCTCAAAATGCACTCGCTCGAAGCACTCCTTAAAATGGAGAACATCGACATTTGTGCTGTAACAGAGACCTGGTTCAAAACAGCAGAAAGCACCCCTGCCCTAGCAGGCTATAATTCATTCCACACCTTTTGATTGCAGAACTTGAACGAAGCTCCAAAGGCAGTGGTGTTTCCATATTCATAAAGGATGCACACACCTAGCGACTGGTAGCCCAACATAACGCATCAGAGATACTTCAGGTGCAGCTAACATTGGGTATGACAGCAATTCAGGTCATAGCCTGCTATAGGTCCCCAACCATGTCCCAATACTCACACTCCACTTTCCTAAGCACCCTGGAGAATATTAGGGTCCAACCTAACCCGCTCATACTGGGCGACTTCAACTACCCTCCATTAACTGGGAAAACTACTCATGTACCAATACACTTGCCCATTGTAACTGGGAAAACTACTCATGTACCAATACACTTGCCCATTGTTGCCTGGAATTCATTAATTTGAATGCCCTGGACCAGCTTGTTCTTACCCCCACTAGAGGTAGCAACATCCTTGACCTGGTGATTACTAACATGAGCGAACGTTGCACTACACCAATAGTCAACCCCTTCCTGGTTAGATCTGACCACAAACTAATCACTTTGGAAATCCACATCCCTCCCACCCATCCCACCCCCACAAAGGTAATCACCATGAAAAACTTCTCCAAAGCTAACTTTGGGCTCCTAAAAACAGAGGTGGCTAACTTCATGGCACCCATGCAAATGGAGAATAGTTGCATGACTGCCGAATCATACACCAGTGCACTGTACAAACACGTACACAAATGCATGGATCTCGCTATACCTAATAGAACCAAGACACTCTCCTCCATAAAAAGGCAGCCAATCTGGTAGTCCTCTGCCATAAACAAACTCTACAACAGAAGGAGGAACTGATGCAGAATAAGGTGAAGTCCCAAGACTGGAAAAACTCCCCTATCAGCCTTAACAAAAAGTTGAGATCCATCATCAAATCCTATAAAGCTAGCTATGAAAACAAGAATTGCAGCAGATAGTAAAGACAACCACAAGGCCTTCTATATTTATGTAAAGAATCTCCAAGGCAAATCACAGATTTGCTCTGAGCTACTGCACAATGGTACCTCCTGTACAGAGCCAACAGATATTGCCAATATACTGGCAGACAGATTCAATGCCAACTCTACCCCTCTCCCCCCCTCCCAAAAGACCAATCACAATACCAGTAGATTGCCAGGTGCCCAGTATTACTGCTGCACAGGTTAAAACAGCACTGTCCAAGGCCAAGAATAGAGCTTCTATGGGATCTGACAATATCCCTGGCTGTGTTCTACATGAACTACACAGTGAACTGGCACCTCACCTGTGTGCCATGTTCAATCACAGCCTCACATCAGGCTTTGTTCCTACTGAATGGCACACTGCTACAGTCATCCCTCTCCACATAGGAGGAGCAACTGCAGACCCTGGGAACTATCGCCCCATTAGCCTGATGAGTCTGATATGCAAAGCTATGGAAAGCATCATCATGGACCTAATAAACAAGGATACAGGGAATCTCCAAACCCTGGATCCCACACAGTTTGGTTTTGTGAAGGGTAGATCATGCCTGCTCAACCTGGTCAACTTCTCTGAGTCAGTCTCCAGAGCTGTGGATGAAGGCAAGGTGGTTCATACAGCCTACCTTGATCTGGCCAAGGCCTTTGATACCATTCCCCACTCAGGAATCATAGAAAAACTCACTAAGCTAGGCATCAACCCCTATATCACTAGGTGGGTTGCAAACTGGCTCACAGACAGAACCCACAGTGTGAAAGTAGCTGACTCCAAGTCAGACTGCCAACCAGTCACGAGTGGAATCCTACGAGGTTCGGTTCTGGGTCCTCTCCTGTTTGGTATCTACTTCTCTGAAGTTCAGGCCAACACGAAGGGACTCTGACAAAGTTCGCAGACAATTGCAAGTTGGGAGCTATTATTAACTCCCTAAGTGATATCGACATCCTATAGAAAGGCCTCATTGAGACCAATAACTGGTGTCAGAACCATGACCTCAAGCTCAATGCCAAAAAAATGTGTCGTCGTCCCCTTTGGGAAAAATAGGGTTCCCATGAATTACCACATCGATGGTAGTCCACTGAACACAGAAGGTGTTATAAGAGATCTGGGAACACAGATTGACAGCAAACTCTCTTTTGACCACCACATTGCTACTGTGGTCAGAAAGTCCTTTTATGTGGCACATCTCATTACTAAGGGTTGTGCATCCAGGAAGAAAGAGGTCATTGTCTCCCTCTATTCTTCCCTCATTAGGCCAGTCATCGAGTACAATGTCCCGTTTGGCATGTACCTCACTAGACACCTGCAACAACTGGAGAGGCTGCAAATGTACCTCACAAAGGGGATCCTAGGCCTTAAACACTTGTCCTATATGGACAGATGCAAAAAACTCCAACTATTCTCTGTCTCATATCGCCTACTTAGAGGCAATCTCTGCTTGACTTACAAAGCCATGTCTGACCCAGCTCTGTTAGAAATGCTACATCTAAAGAAATCCCAATCCCTCTGCACCACATGCTCCAGAGACTTCAACTTCATTACCACAATCAACAGAACATGCTGGAGGGACAGGTTCATAACCCAGAGACTGCCCATGCTATGGAACAGACTTCCCATACATGTCAAACAGAGCACCTCATTGGCCCTCTTCAAGTGAAACCTTGATGAGTGGATGGAAAATAGAAAATTCATCACGGGGATTACTCCAGTGGCTCTACTCGACAGAGGCACTGAGAACTAAGGTTGGGTGGCACGATACCAGGGTAATCTTATGGGCTAAGCTTGTAAAGGCTACAGGGCCATTAGCATAGTACACACCTATGAACCTATTAGAAAGGAAAGATAAGCATGAAATGTGCAGAAAATATAGAAATACAGAATGTTCTTTTCTCAAGGGAAAGATACAATCTTGCCAGCTACAGAATGTTCCTTAATGGAATCTTAGATTAAGATAAGGCCTGAAAACCAAGGTTACCATGGCTAAGAAGGAGTGTAAAGCATTACAGGGTTTTGGTATTATTAAATGTACTTCAGAAACAGTTAGGGAAGTCAGTTTGTTCGACCTGACATTACAGAGAAGATTAAGCTACAATACAGACACTTGAGCCTGAGTACAAAAGATAGGTCAAATACAGACTGTTTCAGTTTACATTATTCAGGACAATCAGAAGATATGTGCAGAAACTTTGGATATATTTAGCAAAACTGTTATTACTAACCAACATTCCATCATTTCTACAGACTGTTATTGTTTATCACCACTGTTAATGAAGATAGTATTCGGATATTGTGAACATCTAATAAAGCCTTATTAAATGAAGTACAGTGTTTGGAGAATTCATTCTGAAAAGTACACAAGACTTGGCCCATAAAGGAGAGACTGGCGCCAGTTCAACACAAGTTTGAGTAAGTAACAGATAAAGACTTTCATTCTAGTCTCATTTCAGTTATTTCCAGTTAATTCCAGTATCTCATTCAATTCTTTCAATGGCGAGTCACTATGAATGGGGTAAAACTGTTAAAGTCCCAACACCCATAGTAACCTCACATCAGCAGTCAGACTTTGTGTGTTCTACAAAAAAAAAAAAAAAAAAAAAAAAAAATCGACAGAATAGCAGTGTTTCATTCAACTACATGTCTTCAACAGAGCGAGTATTCCAAGCAGCCTTATCAGCGATACTTCAGAAGTTCAACAGAAACAGCTGCAGTAAGTAACCCTTTCATGTGCAGTTATTAGTGCAGCAGCCAGCTTAACTTCAAGGTTTCATTAACAGTTTACAGCGACAGCAAATGTTTCATAACAGACTTCAGCAGCACACCAGTATTTTTCCATAACCTAAGACTATGAACTCCGTACAGAATAAGTCAAAGAAAGACAGCACTACAGTTTCTCATTACAGAGCAGACCTTTTGGTAAGACAACACTAATTTTCCAGATGTAAACGTCATGCAGAAAACGGACAGGGCAGACAACCTCTATGTACATTAATTGCATCTGTTAAACAAATTGCAGAGCACCAGTGTTTACTTCAGAAAAAGCCTCAAGAACGTCAGCACTGTTCCTTCAAAACATAAAAGACATTAGCCAGTTAACAGCTATGTACAAACTTTCAAGTTTCCAGTGTGACATCACACAGCCAAGAAGCAAGAAATAGGTTACAAAGCTACAGATGACAGGACACATTCTTCCAGGATCATAAAGTTATGTAAGGCTTTATATGCACTTTTTAGTTAACAGCTCAAAAATGTTTAAATTCATCAGTAAATGTCATTTGCATACCTGTTGTATAAACATGTCAAGTAATACTTCTACAGTTAGGACATCAATAAATCTTTGGTTTAAATTTAAAACCTGGGTAAAGCAGTCTAAAAAACTTGTGTTCCACAAATGTTCTTTTAAAGTTAAAGGTCATTAGTTCAGGACTGTTAAATATTTCTAAACCCAAAAAGGTTAACTCATGGAAGCAAGTTACAATAAAGCATTCACAAAATAAGTCACTTTCTATCAGTACAGTTTCAGACTTAAATATCACAAATTATTGTATACATGTAATTCAAAGTGCAGAATTAAGTTGCAGTATTAAACATATAAACATTAATACAGTTAACGTACATAACATGCAGGCAATGTCTCAATTTCACATTATTTCACATAGTTTCTTGTTTTCGGAAACAACTGCATATATTGCACTAAGGGAGGGGGGTAATATGAATCAGAGTGCAGATTTTGATAAAGTAAATTCCAGTTTAACTGAAAAAACTAGAGCAGCACAAAGTAAAACTGCCACTGTTTCAGAGCAAAATAAAGAAAGAATGCATTCCACAACTATCTATAATAGGTGTGGCAGTCCAGCATTAAACCAGAGCATTTATCTGTCATTGTTTAAGATTAAAGGAAATGACAATATTTCATTGTTTACAGAAAAATTATGATCTTTATTACAGGACATACATTTAATTTTGTCAGGATTTAAAGGGTCAAAGTTTACAGTAGCTAACAATTCAATGTGTAACAGCTATGTACTAGGTATGAACATGTCATCATAGTTATATGTTGTTTTAGACTTCAGTAACACGATTTTATGGAAAAATAAAAATCTACAGAATGTACAGTAGTGCACTTGAAATGACACTTGTAAGAATTTGCATGTAATAGTTTGTGCAAATGTATAGATTTTAAAGAAAGAATTGGTCATGACAGAAATGAGAAGTTATGTACCTACCATAATGTTCCATGTTAGTTGTCTTCTCTCGCCTTCTTTCTTGCTTGATGGGTTCGGAGCCAATCCTCGGCTCCGACTCGGCACTTGCTAAGCTCGAGAGTCACTTTTACCAGCTCGATGCAGCCCCATATCCCATGATGCAAGGCGGTAAGTACCCAGATCTCGTTTGATGACAAAAGGGCAATAGCACCTAGCATAAAAACTTCCCAAAGGAAGAAAGAAGGAGAGAAAAAAACCTGCAGGATGGTAGAAGGACCAGCTCTGTATGGTCTTCAGATGTAAAATTCCTTGCAGAGAAAGGTCTGTCCAGGCCTGGGGGAAGGAGGGAGGGTCGCAAGAAAGAAGGCGAGAGAAGACAACTAACATGGAACGTTATGGTAGGTACATAACTTCTCAATGTTAAGTTGTCAATCTCGCCTTCATTCTTGCTTGATGGGACCGCGTCCCTAGCACCTCTATCCTGGGTGGCTCAATGGAACAGACTCTTGAGAACAGTAGAGCCAAAACTGGCTCTGTCCCTGGAGGCCAAATCCAATTTGTAATGGGAAACAAATGTATGAGGAGTTGCCCAAGTGGCTGCTGCACAAATAGTGTTTAAAGGAAGTCTAGCTTGAAAGGCTGTAGAAGTAGCTAAGCTTCTGGTTGAATGTGCTTTAGGTTTCGAGCACAGCTGTTTTCCCCTGAGCCGATAAATTTCAGAGATGATAGAAGAAAGCCATCTAGACAAGGTCACTTTTGAGACAGGAAGGCCTTTCTTGTTATCAGCATAGGAAACAAAGAGTTGATCGGATTTCCTGAATTGTTTTGTTCTGTCCAAATAATATCTGAGTTGGCGGTGGACATCAAGATAATGTAATTTTTGTTCCGATCTGTTTGAATAGTTTGGAAAAAATACAGGGAGATCAATGGCTTGATTCAAATTAGTCTTTGAGGCGACCTTAGGCAAAAAGGTCGGATTAGTTCTCAATGATACTCTGTCTTTGTGGAAGACCAAATAGGGGGGGCGAACAGATAGAGCATGAAGTTCAGACACCCTCCTAGCCGATGTAATAGCAACCAGGAATAAAGTTTTCCATGAAAGAAATTTCAGGGAACAAGAAACAGCTGGCTCGAAGGGGGGGAAGAATCAAGGATGTCAGCACTAAATTTAGGTCCCATTGAGGAGGAGGACTCCTGACTGGAGGCTTCAGGAGGAAAATTCCTTTCAAGAAGGCTCTACAAAGCCTGTGGGACATAATGTTGTGATCTGCGAACCCGACATGAAAATTCGAGATAGCAGCCAACTGAACTTTGACTGTGGAAGAAGAGGAGCCCGTGAAAAATCTCCGCTAAGAAATCCAAAACTGCTTGAACTGGAGCAGTGAAGGGATCAATATTCTTGGCTTTAGCCCAATAAGAAAACGTTTCCATTTGCTCGTATAAATCCTCCTGGTAGAGGATTTTAAGGAAGCTACTATGATGTCTCTAACGGGTTAGAGATCATGGGAAGCCTGGCTAAGGAAGGAAGTGGAGCAACCATGCTGTGAGGTTGAGAGAAGGGATAGACCGGTGCAGCTGACCGGATTGGTGAATCAGAAGATCTGGCACTGGGTCCAGATGCCACGGCTGCACCAAAAGGTGATGATGGAGGAACGGAAACCAAATTTGTCGAGGCCAATAAGGAGCAATGAGAATCAATTTGGCTCTCAAAGCGGTTGCTTTCTGGATAACTTGAGGGATCAGAGGAAATGGAGGAAAGGCATAAAGAAGTCCCTGGGGCCAATCCTGGGTCAGAGCGTCTCTGGGGGGATGGCCTGGCAGTGGGAAGAGAGAGAAGAAGTCTGGGCATTTGCTGTTTTGGGGAGTAGCAAAAAGATCGCAACATGGGCGACCCCATTCCAGAAAAATCTCTTCCACTATAGATTGTTTGAGAGACCACTCGTGAGGCATGAGAATAGCTCTGCTCAATCTGTCCACTAAAATGTTGGTTTTCCCAGGGATGTGCGTTGCTAGAGAAACCGATGAGAGGAGATCGCCCATTGCCAAAGTCTGAGCGCTTCTCGACACAATGGGTAGGACTTGGTTCCGCCCTGTTTGTTGATATACCAAACTACAGACATGTTGTCTGTGTGGACTGCAATTGTCCCTAAGGGAAGAAAGTCGTTGAGGGCTTGCAACGTTAAAAGCACTGCTCTCATCTCTAGGACATTTATGTGCAGGTGGTATTCGAAGGGTTGCCACGTCCCATGAACCATCCTGCCCTGATAATGCCCCCCCCACCCGATCAGGGAGGCATCCGTAGTGACAGTGGGTAGCGGGCATGGGGGTACAAAGTGTCTGCCTTGGTGAATCTGGGGAGAAGTGATCCACCAAGCAAGATGATTCTTGCAAATCTGTGTCACCAGTATTTGGTGACGCATTGGAAGTTGTTGGTAAGACCACTGAGTGAACAACATCCATTGAAGAAGGCATATAGAAGCGAGCCAGGGGAAGAAGGGTAATGGCCGCAGCCATGAGGCCTAACACCTTTAGAACCATTCTGGCCTGTACCTCCTTGCTGGCTAGAATGATCCTGACGTGACTTTGAATGTCTGAGATTCTTTGATCTGTAAGGGTAGCTGACATCCGAACAGTGTTTAAGTTTGCGCCTATGAAAGTAATAGACTGGCAGGGCAATAAGGATGATTTTTTGGAGTTGATCGAGATGCCCAATTGAGAACAAAGATTTATTGTGTAATCCCTGGCTTGAAGAAGCTGATGCCTGGTGGTGGCTGAAAGGAGCCAGTCGTCGAGATACGGAAATACCTGGAATCCTTGACGTCTCAGGTGAGCCGTGACCACTGCCATACATTTGGTGAACACTCTGGGGGCTGTAGTGAGACCAAAGGGCAGGGCTCTGAACTGGAAATGACTGGACCCCAGCCGAAAGCGGAGAAATCTCCTGGAGCATCTGTGAATTTTTATGTGATAGTACGCATCCTGAAGCTCTATTGAGCACATCCAGTTGTCCTTCTGTAAGAAGGGCAAAATTGACTGAAGAGTGACCATTCGGAATCTTGTCTTCCTCACAGACTTGTTGAGTCTGCTGAGATCCAAAATTGGTCTCCAGTCTCCCGTCTTCTTGGGGACCAAAAAGAACCTTGAGTAGATTCCGGGCTCTGAATGATCTGTTGTAACTGGCTGAATGGCTCTTTTTTGCAGAAGTTTTAAGACTTCTAACTCTGCAATTTCCCTTAGACCGGGTGGTACATCTGGAAGGGAATTTGAGTGAGAGAAAGGACTTTCCTCGAAAGGAATTTTGTAACCCTCGGATATGATCGACTGTACCCATCTGTCTTGAGTGAGGGAACGCCAGGCTTCTGGGTACAGCGATAGTCTTCCCCCGACTGCCTCCAAGGATGGACAGTCGGGCAACATCTCAGGGATGCTGAAAGGGCTTGTCAGAGAGAGGCTCTCTGCTTCCCTGGTTCTGCGGACCCCCTCTGCCTCTAGAGCGGCGTCTGTTATTGTTACCCCCTCTGCATCTAGGGGTAAACTGACCACGTGAATCCGGCGTGACTCCTTGGGATTTGCGGAACCACATTTTGCCACCCTTCTGTCCTTTGGGGTAAGGTCTAGAAGGGGTGGAAAAACGGACCCCTACGGCAGAAAGAGTCTTGCCGTCCTGCTCACACCTTGTCAACGTTTCCTTCACTTGAGGGCCAAACAAAGCTGAACCATCAAAGGGAGAGTTCGTGAAGGACGCCTTAAAGGGATCTGCAAAATTACAGAGCCACATCCAGGCTTGGCGTCTAAGAGCCACACCTGTACCTGCGGCCCTACTCGCTCCATCTGCTGCATATGATATCAGTCGCATGGAGGAGTTAGCAATAGAATTAAGGGTTCCCAGCTGCAAAGCAATTTTTTCTTGAGCCCCTGCAGCTGTCGGATCCTGTACTACTTCACCTAGCTCCTTAAGGATATCCCTCTGGAGTCTGGTGAAGTGACATAAATAGTTCAGCGAGCATAGCAAAGGTCGCTGAAGAGAACATCCGCTTGCCATACCTATCCATAGTCCTGGAGTCCTTATTAGGAGGATGGACAGGAACGGAAGGATCTGCAAGTTCCTTAGTGGCAGCTGCCACCACCATGGCATCAGCAGGGACACCTTTCGTGAGGAATTGCTTGTCCGAAGGGGCAGTAATAAATTTTGAAGGCCTCCTAGGGACTGGCTCTACAGAGTCAGGAGCAGCCCAAGCCTTTCGAGCAATCACCTGCATGAGGGGGTCGAAAGGCGGAGACACCCAGGAGGTGGAGGGCCGAGATCCAAACGCCTCCAGGTATACCGACTCATCCTCAGAGGGATTATTGGAGGGCCAGTTTCCCCTCTGTTTAAGGAGTTCTAGGATGTCTGAAAAAGAGACATCCTCAGAGGGGGATCTTGGGGATCCCTCCGACTCATCTAAGTCGGTATCTGAAGTGATAGACTCAGGGGAGTCTACGTGTTTCCTCTTACAGGTCCTCTTGCGCGGAGGATCCCCTGACTGATCAGGAAAATCCTCGGAAGAGGGGGTTCTTCCCAGTGGGGAAACCTGAGGCGGAGGATCTCTGGGTCCGGGAGCAAGAGAAGTGGCAGAGATATCGACAGGCACCATAGAGGGAGGAGCTAAGGGAACAGACTGCTGGCTGAGTCCAGTGGCCAGCACACTCTTCATCACCTCGAAGGCTCCCCTCCCAGGGAGGTCCGAGAGAACCCGTTCAGAAGAACCAGGAACTCCAGGGTCCACCGAGAGGGAAGGCTCCGAGGCAGATGTCGGAGCCGAGCTCACCAAGGCCGAGGCTCCAAGGGGAAGAGTGGGGTCGGACAAGGGTCCGATGCCACTCACCCCTCGGAGGAGACCAGGAAGCCCGACCAGCGAATCCCTCTAAGGAAGGTCTCGAAGAGGAGATAAGAGTAGAGGCTGAAGGAGCAGAAGGGGGTATCTGTCCCTCAGCCGTAGCAGAAACCATTCCCGAAGACTCCAACTCCAAACTCTGGGGTAGAGTCGAAGGAGGAACTGCAATGGGGTGTGGACTAATAGTCGTCTGTTGAGACGGACTATGTAGCATCTGGGCCAGTGCCTGTGATTTTAATAATCTACTGACCACTCTCTCTAAATCATGGTCAGAAAGCCTGGATGACCTGGATGATCGGCTCCGATGGCTCCGTTCCGAGAGGAGAGGAGATGCCGGAGCCGAGAGTATCGGTTCCAAGGAAGGGGACCTAGACCTCTTCCTCGAAGGAACCATCGGAGCCGACGAAACCATGGAAGCTGTCGGAGCCGACAACTTTTTGGCACCGACAGAAAGTTTCGATGCATCAGCTCTGGCCGGAGCCGATACAGACATAAAAGTAAGGGTGTCGGAGCCGGTCGGCACCGACACCGAAGCCTGAGCCACATGGTGATCGGAACCGATTGGAGCCGACACCGAAGTGGCCGAACCAGAATCGGCACCGATAGCCATCGGTGCCGAAGGTTTGTGTAAACCAGAATCGACTCCAGCCGGAGCAGACCTCGACTCTGAAAGAGTCGGAGCCGAGGCCGCAGGCTTGGACACAGAAGCCTGGGCCTTGGAAGACTTAGATGGAGCCGACTTAGCCGGAGAGTCCTCCGGCTTAAGTAGGCCCCTCAAAATAAGCTTATTTCTCCTTTCCTGCAGGACTCTCTGGCTAAAAGAATGACAAATCGCACAGGAGTCCTGCAGGTGGAGAGGTCCCAGGCAGTATAAGCAAGAAGTGTGACCGTCTGTCAGAGACATCTTCTGACAGCACGAGTCACACTTCTTAAAGCCTGCGACCCTTTCCTTAGACATGGTGTAAAAAACACACACCACACCTGTCCAAGAAAAATAACAATCCCAAAAAGAGAAAACTATTCTCTCACAAACACACACACACACCCTAACAAGGGGGGGGGGGTGGGATGGGAGAAGGCCTGACTAAAAACTTTAAAGGAGAGAGGGAATTTTAGTCAGAAAAGGACTAAAACTAGTCTAAAACTATTAAATTTAAGTTTAAAACTAACTTTAAACTGAAAAAGGGGCAAAAGAAGTAGTGTATAAATCACTTACCAGGAGCTGGTAAAAGGAGGACCACATCAGCGAAGCGGCAAACGAGATCTGGGTACTTACCGCCTTGCATCATGGGATATGGGGCTGCCTCGAGCTGGTAAAAGTGACTCTCGAGCTTAGCAAGTGCCGAGTCGGAGCCGAGGATCGGCTCCGAACCCATCAAGCAAGAATGAAGGCGAGATTGACAACTTAACATCATGCAGATTTATGGGTTAAAAATAAAATAAATTCCAGTTCAGTTGACACAGCTAACGTGCTCAGAAATACATATTGGTTGTGGTCAGATAAAAAGAAAAAAACGGTAACCATATGTATCTGTATTGTGTAAGGTATATCAGATGACAGTCAAGTTAATTCGTAGAATAAAGGGCTTACAGTTACAGAGTCGGCAAATTAATTTTTTGTGTTATTGTTTTGTTTAGCAGTCATTAGTTAAGAGCTTTGTATTAAAGTGTCGCAATGCATAAACAATATCTTAATACAGACAGAGACAAAAAAGCATTCATGCATAAAAACAGTACATCATATGTGTCATTAAAGCCACAGGTTCAACTCTTATGTGGAATTAGATCAGTTTAATGTAATCAGTTTAAGACTGTATATAGTTCATACAAAAATGGCAGTTTACCAAACACATCAGATCAGATTACAGCCAGTTTAGCAAGCTAAATTAAAGACAGTACTGTATGCCATAATGCAGTATAGTAAAGATCAGGTTAATGCATTTACAGTTTACTATTTATCCAAGAAAATTGTAGAGAGTAATGATAAATTCTTGCAGCATTCAGTAGTACTGAAAAGTTAAATGATGTCAGCTAAAGAAATGGTTATGGTGAGACAGTGGGTGGGGTTTCACTCACAGGGTCATAAGAGTAAAAGTTAAAAAGCTCCACAGTTAAGACTGATGTTATACCGGTGCAGAAATGCAGTGTTAAATTACTACTAAAATTTAATTTGAAGTTATTAGTTTGCTTACAGAATTGCAAGAGTTTATTAGCAGCAAATATTTATTTCATGCAGAAAAATGTAAATAAGGTCAGCACAACAATCAGTGCTATCAGTTTACAATGGTTAAAGATGCAAATGTTATTTTAAGGACCTGATACTAAATATAATCAAGAGCTTTAGCCACCCCAGCCTTGCACAAGAAATGAAAAGAAGAGGTTTAAAAAGCCTAACTATAAAAAGGACACTTTGACATTAAAGCAGACCTTCCTTTATCTCATCAGTGACTGGGACAATGCAGAGTAAAATTTGGCAAGAACTGTGGTGCAGAATTTGGCTGTCTATGCGTTTCAGTTATTTCTTCAATGTTTGTTTAATGTTAAAATGTATGAGTTAAAGCAAGTATGTATGTTTTCAGACAGTTATTTAACAGTACTAGTTTTCAGTTTAGCAGTTAAAGCAAGTATGTATCTTTCGGACAGTTGTACACAAAGTACCAGTTTTCAATTTATCTATGTTCAGGTAATACTGACAGGAAAACAGATTTCAGTTTATTTTTTATCTGTGTTCAGGTAACACTGTCAAAATGTTCTCATGTTTTCAGACAATTCTACAGCAGTACTAATTTTCAGTTTATCTACGTTCAGACAATACTGACAAAAAACAGATTGCAGTTCATTTTTTATCTGTGTTCATGTAACACTGTCAAAACGTCCTTGTGTTTTCAGACAACTGAATTGTACAACAGTACTAGTTTTCAGTTTATCTATGTTCAGACAATACTGACAGTTATGTGTTCAATATAGTACATTTCAGTCAAATTTCAGAATATAAAAATAATATTCAACAACTTCACATTCTTCATTAGTTTTAAGGGTAAAGTAACAGAATTACATTAGCTAGTCATTAGTTAAGGGTAAAGTGACCGACTTATTTGTAACAGGCTTATTACATCATACATTTCTACTACATCATCCTTCACACTATTCAGTCATTAGTTAAGGGTAAAGTGACAGAATTATTTATTACAGGTTTATTAAGATAAGTTATCTAAATAATAGGTAGTAATAGTTATTCAGTATACTCAAAGCATAACAGGGCAGGCTTAATTTGTTAATTAATTAATTTACAGAGTACAATACACTTTACATAATTATTGTACATTAGTCAGAAAGTTAAAAAAGACACTAACAGAAAATGCAAAGGTATAGACATGAAATACACAAAGCATAAGTTTAGTAAACTATTACGATAAGTTATCAGAACAGGTAGTACTAGTTATTCAATGCACTCAAGGCATTACAGAGCAGGCTTAATTTGTTAATTAGTTTACAGATTACAGTATACTTTACATAATTATTGTACATTAGTCAGAAAATAAAAAGGACATGAACAGACAATGCAAAGGTATAGATTTGAAATACAGAAAGCGTAGGTTTTAGTAAACTACTGTAGCTCATAAATATTCATAGAATATTTCAGACAAATTTAGGAGGCAAACATCTATTACAGCACATAAAAGATAAAAAGGTAAGTAGCATTATTAGCAAATCTAAATGAAAATTTATAGACACAAGTTAATACAGTACATGGTAATTATACTTCAAGACCAGTTATAGAGTTATCTCTTTAGTGCCAATTTCAAGTAGTCTTCAGAGAATAGCCATCATGCTTGATAGGGTATGCAATAAAAAACAAACAGTACAATGTTTAAAGATTTAAATCTGTGAACAACAGGAAAAGGTGTTATTTGCCATAAGAAAGAGGCATTATGGTACACGAAGTCACCAGTTCTTAAAGTAAAAAAAAAAATAAGTTATGTACTCACCATAACGTTCCATCTGAGTAGTTGTACTTCATTTGTCTTCAACCTGCGGGTTACGGATCCAACTCGGCCGCATATCCAGCATCTGATCTGATATCAAAGCTCCTCCCCTTACCTATAATGCCCCTGTCTCCTTCCTCCTTTCAGATCAAGTTTGCTGTCCAATCCGTTAAGTCATACCTGACCAAACCAGGCCTTGCCACTACTAGCAATCCAAAAAAGACCGGAGCCAAGCTAGACAAAGGACATCCTTAAGATGTCCGACTTCCACATATCTTTGGCCAACACAGTTCTAACAAGGTCGGGGGAAGGAGGGGGGATGGTTGAAGACAAATGAAGTACAACTACTCGTTGGAATATTATGGTGAGTACATAACTACTTTATCTGAAGTAGTTGACTTCATTTAATCTTCAACCTGTGGGACAGAGTCCCCAGCTACCAAGTACCTGGGTGGCCCTCATGGAAGGATATTCTGAAGATTGGCAGAGCCAAAGGATGCCCTGTTCCTGGATACAATATCCACTTTATAATCTGAAATGTAGGTATCAGAAGTTGACTAAGCAGCAGAACAGATATCATCCAATAACACTCGACACCAAAAGGCAGCTGAAGTAGCCATAGATCTGGTCAAATGTGCTTTTACCTGACCTGGTGGAGAAATTCCCCTGACAGAATATGCCCGAATAATACATTGGGGAATCCAGCGGGCAATAGTGACTTTAGAAACTGGTTTTCCTAAAAAGGGTTTTGAGTAAGAGATGAAAAGTTGATTAGATTTACGAAAAGCTTTTGTCCTGTGCAAATAGAAACGTAATTGCCTATGCAGATCCAACAGGTGTAACTTATATTCTCCTTTGTTCTGAAAATTCGAAAAGCAGATTGATCATCTGATTAATATTAGCTTCTGATGCTACCTCGGGAAGAAAAGATGGGTTAGTATGCAAAGACACCCTATCCTTATGAAAAATCATATAAGGAGCCTTGATTGATAATGCTTGGAGTTCTGATACCCTCCTGGCAGAAGTAATGGCAACTAAGAAGGCAGTCTTCCAGGATACAAATTGCAAAGCTATCGAAACTGCAGGTTCAAAAGGAGGCAAGACTAAAGCTTGAAGCACCAAAGTAAGGTCCCATGGAGGCATAGGATCCTTCACCGGGGGTCTTAGAAGGAAAGTCTTGCAAAGCTTGGAAGAAGCCAATAAAGTCATATTTTCCCCCCACATGAAAATTAGAAATTGCAGCCAGTTGGACTTTTGACTGTGGATGAACTGGCATCTTGTTGAAAAATCCCAGCTAAGAATTGCGCACTGACTTCCCAAACAGGAAGAAACCGACATACGGGGCATTGGTGAATGATGCCTTGAAGGGTTCCAAGAACTGACACAGCCGGAGCCAAGCATGTTGCCTGTTGGCAACACCTGTACAAGCTGCCCTAGCGGCTCCCTCAGTAGCATGGGAGAGGAGAAGCATGAAGGTGTTAGCGACTGACTTCAGAGTGGGCATACGAGTGGAAAATGTCATTTTGGCTCCTGCTGACATCGACTCAGAGTCGACTCAGTGATCTCCTTACCTAGGTCTTGTTGCAGCCGAATCACGTGCCATGTAATTCAGCGCTCTTACTGAGAATGTGGCTGATGTGTAGACCCACTTCCCGAATCACTCCAATGCCCTTGATTCTCGATCAAGAGCATGGACTGAATAGCTCTCCTGAGCGAGCTCTTTCTTAGTGGTAGCTGCCACCACCATAGCATCAACTGGGGACCCTTTGTTCCAGAACATCCTATCCAATGGGGAGCTAAGGATTTTATCCATGCACTTTGGGCTGGGCTCAACCATTTACAGTTCCTTCCATGCCCGAGATGTTATAAGGTCCACAAAGGTAACCGCAGGAGGGGACACCCAGGAAGTAGATGGGCCTGTGCCGAGTGCCTCAAGGAACACCGATTCGTCCGAGGTCAGTTTTTAGCCAGACCACCCCCCTCTCTGATGGAGGAGTTCCACGATGTCTCCAAAGGTGACATCCTCTGGGGGTGACCAGGGGGAACCTTCCCCTTCCTCCAAATCGGTGTCTTCGGTGAGTGACTCCGGTGGGCAGTCTAAGTGCCTCCTCTTGCACGTGCATTTGCGAGGAATTTCCTCAGTGGGAATCTCTGGGGAGGGCTCACCCATGTCCTGCTGCTACCAAGCAGGAGCTTCTTGAGGCAAAACTGCAGCAGGCTGTCCCTGAGATGGCAGGATGGTTGGGACCGTACCCAAAACAGAGAGAGTTGAGGTGGAGTCCGAAGATGAGATGATCAAGGGTCTCGACAAAAGACAGAACCCTCTCCACCACATCAAAGGCCAAAGGAGAACGGACATCCTGAGAATGGCCAGCAGGAGCCATTCCCCTCTGACCTGATGGGGGAGTCAGAGCCAAGACTTCAGGAGCCAAGATGTCAAGGGGAAGACAGTGCTCTGACATGCTTGGAGCCAACAGCAACCCCTCAGATCCAACACAGAGGCTATGGCTCCAAGAGTTTGTTGGATCCAACTCAGTCGGATCTGACATGCTCAAGGCAATGGCCAGCATCGAGGTACAAGGTATCATCGGTGCCGACCCCTCGACCCTGAGAGTCCTTGGATCCAAAGGCTTCAAAACCAAAGGCCAGATCGGAGAAGGAGTGATCGGGTAAAGAAAGACTGAGCTCCTCGCTCTGGAGGGAGAGGGGGCAGGCAAGACTCCCACTGAATCTGGGTGCAGATAAACTTCTGAATCATGTTGTCCATCTCCACTTTACTGAGACTCCGGGTGGAGCGGGAGGATGAGGCTACTGACACTGGTCTGGAGTGCCAGTGAGGGGAAACCCGCAAAGATGACCAGATCCCAGATTCCTCCAGCTCCAGGGAGAATCTGGAAGAATGGAGATAGGGAGATCCTGGTCTAGTATCTGGCCTAACTTTTGGTGGAAGGCCAGCCAGAGCAGAGCAGTCAGGAGACCGCTTATTCGGCCTGACCTTCTCAGACTTCTCCCCTTCCCTGGACCTCATGGCGGGAGTTTGAGTCCCAGAGGCCGGGTAAGAGGTAGAAGTTGACGCTGCATCTGATGCAGGGGGGCACAGGGGCTACAGTCCCCGAAGAGGGAAGTAGGCCCTTCAGGATGAGTTTGCCCCTCTTGTACTTCAGTGTTCTGGGATGAAACCCGGCACAGATAGGACAGGAGGTGAGAAGATGGGCCGCTCCAAGAAGCACCATGTACAGAGTGTGGCCATCGGCTGGAGAAAGCTTATGGCCACACACTGCACTTTCTGAAACCTAGCTTAGGAGTTTCAGCCATATACCAAGACAGGCCCAGAACTCACACACACACACACACACACACACACACACACACACACACACACACACACACACACACACACACACACACACACACACATTCCACTATAGAAAAGAATGGAAAGAATGGGAAAGAAGGATTTTTTTTTTTAATACTGACAACTGAGCGAGGAGAGGTAGACAGTAAAGATAGGAAGAAATAGTTAAGAAAGGTAGCAAAAAGAGTAAAATCCATTCACTTACCCCAAAATGACTAGCTGAGAGCTCAGATCATGATGCTTACTCTTCAGTGGCAAACGAGATCTGAAGGGATGAAGGAGATAGGGCCATTAGGGGTAAGAGGAGAAGCTTTGAGCTCAGCTCAGTTGCTGGATATGCGGCCGAGTCGGATCTGTTATGGATCCGTAACCCACACGTTGAAAATCAAATGAAGTCAACTATTTCGGATCATAGACTTTTACCATTACAGCATACAGAGAGGGAAAAATAGGCAGGGTTAACAGTTCGTACTCTGTCTAACTTAAGAATGTGTGACACCAGTGCCCTGACCCAGCAATCAAGGAGCCTCAATCCTCACCAACAACACCACCAGAGAGGACACCTCATATAGGAGGAAAGGATAACAAATACACACAGTAAAGTGCAATTTCCCTTAAGAGCACACAGAGATCACAATCAGTCTGGGGCTGGTCGCTCCCTTGCTCTCCAGGTCCCCAATAAGACTCCCCACTGGCACAGCTATAGGGTCCAGATCTCAGCCTAGTGGGTAAGCTAAAATCTCCAGCACCCTCTCTGTCCAACCAGTGCTTCGTGTCCCTGTCCAAGTAGCTGACATACACACACTGAGATAAGAGTTTACACAACCACACAGACACTTCTGGGGAAGGCTGGCACAGGTTCTCCAGCTGTGCCCCTTTTTCCCCAGACTATACAGTAGTACCAGCTGCCACCACCCACTAATAATTATCAGCTACTCAAAGGCCCTTAAAAGGGTGTCCAAGTATTACTGTGCAATATTATTATCCAATTGGTAAGTGTGACTACAGGCAAGGCTTATTAGAGTGGCTATGTACAGATTTACCAAAGGTATACAAGTACTCTAAAGAGCTTAAATTATCTCTACACAAACCAGCCACAGTTAAAAGGTTTTAAAATATTTAATAATAAATAACTAAAACCACAAGACAATACTTTCTACTATACAGTGCTAGTTAAAAGTTGAGATCACACAGAAATACTTAAAGTAAATCAGTAGTACAGTTTTGACATAACAGAAAAACACTTAGTCTAATCTTTTCTAATTCCTAGCTACTTCTAGGAGAAAACACAGTTCTAACATACTACTTACATAAAGAGAGCATAGCAGTGCTGAGTTGGATGTCCAGACAAAAATGCTTACTAATCTCTGGTTCTCGCTGTTTAAATTGCTATTGCAGTTCTGATAAACATTACATCATCTTTTTACACTTTCCTGGTGTTCCCAGGCTATTACATTCTTTTACACTTAGAGCAATAAAGGACATTCCACATGTAAATTCTGGTCATTAACTTTAGCCTTAAAACAATAGGCAGGATGCTTACTTCAGGCTCATCGACTTCAAATTCTAACTTCAAAGGAACAGACATAAAGTAATTTTAATTTCAAAGGACAACAAGAAATGCTTGACTTAGCTTTATTTACAGCACAGGGCAATGCTGCCACTTTTTTTTAAGCTCAACATTTCACAGTATTTAAAATGATAGAATTATGTACCAAATTCTTTTTGACTAGGCTGGCAGCCTTCACCCATCTCTACCAGTCTTCACATTTCTCCCACCAATAGAACTCAAGCTAGTTTTTCAAGTGACCCTTGAGAAATGCCGCTTGAGAGGGTTAGGTCTATCTGTGTATACCTATCCCATTCCCGGTCTTGAGAGCCCATCTGCCTTGGCATTGCTACTCCCACTGCGGTGCTGCACTGACATATATGCTTGCAACCCCAGGCTCCATATTAGCAACTTGGCATTTTGCTGATTGGCTCTGTTTAACCATGCCAGGGGGTTGTGATCTGTCATAACCGTGAATTTTCTTCCATACAGATAAGGGTGAAGTTTCTGCAGGGCCCACACTACGGATAGACATTCCTTTTCTACAGCTGCATAGCATTCCTCCCTGGGTTGGAGCCTACAAATGAGATAAGCCACTGGGTGATCTTCTCCCTCTGAATAAATCTGGCTAAGTACATCCCCCACCCCATAGTTCAAAGCATCCACCTGTACAACAAATTATTTGCTGTAGTCTGGACTGGTTAACACATGGGGTCCTCCCAAAGCTTCTTTAAGCTTCTGGAATGCCTGCTCACATGCTGGGGTCCACACTACCTTATCTGGCCTGTTCTTCCTTGTCAGGTCTGTGAGGAGAGCAGCTATGGTACTATAACTGGGGATGAACCCTCTGTAGTACCTTGCTGTCCCTAAAAATGCCCTCACCTTCTTTTTAACAACAGGTGCAGGCCATGCCTGAATGGCTTCCACTTTGGCAGGTTCTTTCCTTATCTTACCACTCCCCACTCTATGTCCTAGGTAGGAGACCTCCACCATACCCACCTGACATTTGCTCAGCTTAATGGTCAACCCTGCCCTCTGTAGTCTGCCCAGCACCTCCCTGACATGCTGAAGGTGCTCTGACCAGGAATGGCTGTAGATAGCAATATCATCTATGTAAGCTAGGGCAAACCCTCCTGCTCCTGGTAGGATATGATCTACCAGCCTCTGGAAAGTTGCTGGTGCATTCTTCATCCCAAGGGGCATCTTTGTGAACTCATACAAGCCGAAAGGAGTCACAAAGGATGACTTCCCTCTAGCAGTGGGAGTTAAGAGCACCTGCCTGTAACCCTTGGTAAGATCAATGGTTGTATGATACTTAGCCCCACCCAGCTGCTCTAGGGCCTCATCTGTCCTAGGCATGGGGTAGGTATCTGTCTCTGTGTGACTATTTAATTTCCTGTAGTCCACACATAACCTGGTGCTGCCATCCTACTTTGGCACCAGCACCACTGGGGAGGCTCAGGGACTGCTGGACTTTTGAAACACCCCTAGTTCCAACATCTCCTGTACCTCCTCCCTCAGAGTCGGTTTGACTCTCTTAGGCACCCTATAAGGGGGCTGCCTAATAGGTCTTTGGGGTCCTGTATCCACCGGGTGCTGCACTAGGTAGGTGCACCCTGGTTTCCCAGTGAACATGTCCCCAAATCCCTGCAACACTACTTGGATTTCTCGAACCCGGGTAGGAGATAGCTGCTGGGATATTGCTACCCCTTGCTACCCCTTCCACCAGGGTGTTGGCCTGAGCCTCACTGAGGAGATCAGTCCCCAGATCTCCCTCAGACTCCCCCTGCAATCCACTGCAAATGCTCAAGACAAAGGCCTCCCTATCATGGTAATCTTTCATCATGTTAACATGGTATAATCTGTGCCCCTACCATCTGCCTGGCAGTTCCACCATGTAGTTAGCATCACTTACCATTCTTACCACCTTGTAGGGTCCCTCCCAAGATGCTTGCAGTTTGTGTCTGACAGGAATGAGAACCATTACCTACTGCCCCACAGCATGTTCTCTAGCTCGAGCATTCCTGTCATACCACACCTTTTTCTGTTGTTGGGCTTCTGCCAGGTTCTCCTGGGCCATGCCCATGAGATTCCTGAGCCTTGCCCTAAGGTTTAGGACGTATGCCACAACAGACTCCTTGTGAGACTCGCAGTCACCTTCCCACTCATCTCAAATTAAATCTAGAGGTCCGCTCACCCTACGCCCATACAGCAACACAAAGGGTGAAAAACCTGTGGATTCCTGGGGAACCTCTCTGTAAGCTAACAACAGATGGGGCAAATATTTGTCCCACTCCCTCTTAAACTGATATGCAAATACCCGTAGCATGGACTTGATTGTAGAATTTAACCTCTCAACAAGGCCATTAGTCTGGGGATGGTAGGGGGTGGTCTTCATGTGCTTCACCCCACAGGACTTCCACAGACAAGCCAGTAGGTCTGACATGAAATCGGCACCTCTGTCAGACAGTATTTCTTTTGGGAAACCTACCCTGCTGAAAATCTCTAACAAAGCATTTGCCACCTTCTCTGCCTCAATGGAGGACAAAGCCACTGCCGCAGGGTATCATGTAGTATAATCCACTACCACTGGGATATACTTTCTCCCTGTGGAATTGGGGTACTCAGAGGACCCACAATATCCATAGTTACCCTCTGAAATGGCCCCTCAATCACAGGCAAAGGCATCAAAGGAGCTCTTACCTTGTCTCCTGTCTTGCCTACCTTTTAGCACTGCTCACAGGTCCTGCAGTACCCTGTTATATCTCTGGAAATTCCAGGCCAATAGAGGTTCTGCATAATACGCCTCTTTGTAAGTTTTATGCCCATATGACCTGCAAAGGGAATATCATGGGCTATGGCTAGAAGCGCCAAACAGAAGGCTCTAGGCACTACCAACTGCTGTACTCTCTCACCTTCTAGCCCTCCCGCAGGGGTCCACTCTCTGTATAGTAGCCCTTTGTCCAAGTATACAGATTCCCCCTTTACTCTAGAATCAGGTGCCTCCCTAGCTACCTGCCTCAAGTCTTGCATTGTAGGGTCTGAGAGTTGAGCCTGTCTCAACTCTCTCCTTGTTACCCTTCCCAGCTCCCCTTCCACAGAAGTCTGGCATCATCTTACAGTGGTGCTTCACTGTCAGCCTGGGTACTACTACTCACCTCTACCTTTGCAGTCACTCTGTCCAAGGGACGATCAGTACCCACAAGCAGCTGTGGGTCACATTCAGTCTCACTGCTACAGAGTAGCTTCCTCCCTGAAGTAACCATGTCACCATTCCTGGCTGCAAGTATGCAGTCTGTGTGGGTCTCCCCCAGGCTACCAGACCCACATGCTTGTCTCCTAGCCTGACCACGTGTAACTGCATAAGCACATGGTACTGCCTTCATCCAAATCCTTCCCTCTCAGGACATCTGCAGGATGGTAGTTTAGTACCCTTGTTGTCTCAAGACAACCTACTATTGGCATTTTGTCTTTCCCACTTACGGGCTCCCTCACCTTTGGTTCCCCACCTTGCCTCCATGGACATCTGTATGCCACATGGCCCCACTGGTTGCATTCAAACATTTAACCCTAGCTCCTGGACGTGTACCTGGACTAGTGGCTTCCCCTGCTACTGGCAGATTCTGTTGTGGCAGTCTGTGCTGCCCACCATGGGTTCCTTGAGATCTGTGAGTAGTACTGGTGGTCCCTTTCCTGTGCAGGGCTGCCCTGCTTGCCAGGTATAGGTCTCCCTCCTTCCCCAACTCATCTGAAGTAGCACATTGTCTATCAGCTAACCAGATCCTCAGGTAAAGTGCTAAGGGCTTGTTCCCTCACCAAAAGGTCTGCCAGCCCTTCAAAAGTGGTAACCTGACATCCACTCACCCACCTATGGAAATAAGTGCTCAATTCAGCAACATATTCACACACACTTTCATCTGCCTTGTGTCTATGCTCACGAAACGTTTTCCTATACATTTCAGGTGTTGGCTTAAACAGTTCTAACAGGCAATTTTTACAGCAGTATAATCAAAACATGCAACATCAGACATTTTAGACAGAACAGTTGCAGCTTTACCATGGAGTAAGGGGGTCAGGAACTGTACCCAGAGCCCTTGGTCAACTTCATACTGTTTTCATATCCTCTCAAACATATGAATGAAACTATAAAAATGATCTCCCTCTTTAAACTGCGGAAGAAATGTACTGTCCTTTTGTGCTTCTGGGGTCCAGTTACTCCCTTCCCCATTACCTCCATGACTCTGGCGAAGAGTCAGCATCTCCTTCTCATGCTGCCTCTGCTTTTCTTGTTCCTCAGCTTACAAACGTAACAGTTTCTCATTCTTCTCAGCCTGCAACTGTCACAGTCTCTCATTTGCTTCTCTAACTCCACACGCCTGGCCTCCAACTTGTCTCTTTAGTTCCAGCTGGATTTTTAAGTCCACGGCAGAAAGGCTGAGCTGTCCATTCTCCAAGGGAATTATATCTCCACTGCCAGTCTGATTGTCCTCCTGGTTGCTGTTTTCTGATGCAACTGTAACCAAGGCTGCAATCAGGTCTGCCTTAGTCAGGTTTCCATGCACCAGTCTCCTAGCCTGGCACATCTCCGCCAGCTGGCTCCTTGTCAGCTTTCCATACTCCTCTGCTGACATGCTGCCTGCTCACTCTGACTAACTAAGCTAACAAAAGAAATAAAACAATTGTGATTGGAGCGCTTGAGTTTTCACTGCGTGGCTGTTTTAGAGTACAAAACACCTTCAAAGATCACTGTACACAGGCTACAGGATTCACTCTACCCACACCACTACAAGTCAATTAGTATTTGCCAACTAATTAATATGTGATGTGGATATCCCACAGCTGCCAAACAATTAATATGAGGATATCACAACCACTGCCACCAATTAATATGCGACTCCCGTGCCCTGGCCCAGCAATCAAGGAGCCTCAATCCTCACCACCAACAAAAGAGAGGGTGTCTCATATAGGAGGAAAGGATAACAAATACACACAGTAAAGTGCAATTTCCCTTAAGAGCACACAGAGATCACAGTCAGTCAGGGGCTGGTCGCTCCCTTGCTCTCCGGGTCCCCAGTAAGACTCCCCACTGGCACAGCTATAGGGCCCAGATCTCAGCCTAGTGGGTAAGCTAAAATCTCCAGCACCCTCTCTGTCCAACCAGTGCTTCGTGTCCCTGCCCAAGTAGCTGACACATACACACTTTGAGATAAGAGTTTACACAACCACACAGACACTTCTGGGGAAGGCTGGCACAGGTTCTCCAGCTGTGCCCCTTTTTCCCAGACTATACGTAGTACCAGCTGCCACCACCCACTAATAATTATCAGCTACTCAAAGGCCTTTAAAAGGGTGTCCAATTATTACTGTGCAATATTATTATCCAGTTGGTAAGTGTGACTACAGTCAAGGCTTATTAGAGTGGCTATGTACAGTTTTACCAAAGGCATACAAGTACTCTAAAGAGCTTAAATCATCTCTACACAAACCAGCCACAGTTAAAAGGTTTTAAAATATTTAATAATAAATAATTAAAACCACACGACAATACTTTTTACTATACAGTGCTAGTCAAAAGTTCAGAGATCACAAAGAAATACTTAAAATAAATCAGTAGTACAGTTCTGACATAACAGAGAAACAGTCTAATCTTTTATAATTCCTAGCTACTTCTAGAAGAAAACACAGTTCTAACATACTACTTACATAAAGAGAGCATAAGGCAGTTCTGATTTGGATGTCCGGACAAAAATGCTTACTAATCTCTGGTTCTCACTGTTTAAATTGCTATTGCAGTTCTGATAAACATTACATTATCTTTTTACACTCTCCTGGTGTTCCCAGGCTGACAGAAACTGTATTTACATTCTTTTACACTTAGAGCAATAAAGGACATTCCACATGTAAATTCTGGTCATTAACTTTAGCCTTAAAACAATAGGCAGGATGCTTATTCCAGACGCATCAACTCCAAATTCTAACTTCAAAGGAACAGACATAAAGTAATTTTAATTTCAAAGGATCAACAAAAAATGCTTGATTTGGCTTTCTTTACACACAGGGCAATGCTACCACATTGTTTTAAGCTCAACATTTCACAGTATTTACAAATGATAGAATCATGTACCAAATTCTATTTGACTAGGCTGGCAGCCTTCACCCATCTCTACCACTCCTCACAGAATGTGTATGGCAGCAGTTTCTAATCAGCTTTAAAAGCCACACAATTAAAAGATACTAATTTTCAGAATAATGTACATGTCTTGGCTATATTACTCATAAATCAAAATTTAGACTTAAAGACTCTAAAAACTATGAATTTTGGTAATATGGAAATTAAATCATAACATTAACAAACTTCAAGCCTAGTGGTCAAAATTAAAATTACAAGTTTATTCATCAGATAAAGAAAAACAATTGCCTCGTTATAATTAAATCATAAAGTTAAAAGACTTCAATCCGAACAGGTCATAAAGGCGCAAGTGACACCTAGTGGTCAAAATTAAAATTGCAGATTTATTTACCAAATAAAGAAAAATTATTTTCAGATTATGAGTCAGGTAGCATAAAGCTGTATACATCAGTTAGCAATACAGATGCAAGTAACTTCAAAAGTAGGTCCCTGTAGACTTTCATCATGGACCTCAAGGGCAACTGTTGAATTAGGGACCTCCATTTTAAAGTAGTTATTAGGCATTATGCAGACTAAAAGGTAACAATATGTGGAGTCAGACATGTATGCATTCAGTTTCACAGAAAGACAGTTTATTAAAAAGGAAAGATAAACATGAAATGTGCAGAAAATACAGAATGTTCTTTTCTCAAGGGAAAGATACAATCTTGACAACTACAGAATGTTCCTTAATGGAATGTTAGATTAAGACCAGGCCTGAAAACCAAGGTTACCAAGCCTAAGAAGGCATGTAAAGCATTACAGGGTTTTGGTATTATTAAATATACTTCAGATATAGTTAGGGAAGTCAGTTAATTAGTTTGTTCGACCTGACATTACAGAGAAGATTAAGCTACAATATAGACAATTGAGCCTGAGTACAGAAGACAGGTCAAATAAAGACTGTTTCAGTTTACATTATTCAGGACAATCAGAAGACATGTGCAGAAACTCTGGATATATTTGGCAGCACTATTATTGCTAAACAGCATTCCAACATTTCTATGGACTGTTATTGTCTATCAGCGCTGTTAATGAAGACAATATTTGGATATTGTAAACATCTAAGAAAGCCTTATTAAATGAAGTACAGTGTTTAGAGAATTCACTCTGAAAAGCACACAAGACTTGTCACATAAAGAAGAGACTGGCACCTGTTCAGAATGAGTTTGGGTAATTAACAGATAAACACTTTAATTTCAGTTGTTTCCAGTTAATTACAGTATAGTACAATCTTAATCAATTCTTTCACAACCTGGACCTAAAATTTTAAGTTCTGTTAAACTAAGTAAAACCTATAAAATTACATCTCTGACCTACAGTTTTACCAAATCTTAACTACACATAACAAGATCCTAATTAATCTATTAAAAAATTAACTAAAAAGTCACCTCAATATGTCAAAAAACATAAAAGTAATCTAATATACCTCAGCAACTTAGAAAATTACCCATTACATAGCCCAGTCAAAAAAAGCTAGTGAACTTAGGTTCATACGTTCATACTAGGCTATCTGCCCTAGGGCATTTATAAGCCTAGCCAGAGTGTGTTTGACTTTTGCCACCCATTTTAAATTAATTTTGCTATGCCCTTTTTCAAAGTTAGTATACTGTGCCTCTGTCTAACAGTGACACAGAAGTGATACCCGGGGTAAACCTATGATCTCCCATCCACTCATCAAGATTCCTCTTGAAGAGAGTCAATGAGGGACTCTGCCTAACCTGGACTGGGATTTTATTCCAGAGTGAAGGGAGTCTCTGGGTTATGAATCTGTCCATCCAGCATGTCCTATTTATTTCAGTGCTGAGGTTCAAGTATCTCGAGCACGTAGCTTGATGGGATTTGGATTTTCTGAGGTGCAGCATGTCCATTAATTCCGGGTTGGACATGGCTTTATACGTCAGGCACAGACCGCCTCTGAGCAGGCGGTATGCCACTGAGTAGAGCTGGAGTTTCTTTAACCGGGCAGCATATGGCATCTGTTTGAGCTCTTTGATCCTGTTGGTGAGGTACTTTTGGGGTCTTTCCAGTTGCTGCAGGTGTCTGGTAAGGTACATTCCAAAAGGGGCATTGTACTCAATTATGGGCCTGATGAGGGATGTGTAAAGAGGCACAATGACCTCCCCTGATCTAGATGTGAATCCCTTCATGATTAGGTGGGCTATATAAAATGTTTTTCTAACCACTTTGGCCACGTGGTTGTCAAATGAGAGATTGCTATCAACTTGGGTCCCCAGGTCCCCAATTACTTCTTCTGTACTTAATGGATTACCACCCACCTATGTGGTAATTTGTGGGCATTTTGTTTTTGCCAAAGGGGATGACTATACACTTTTTGGCATTTAGCTTGAGGTCATGGCTCTGGCACCAGTTGTCTGTTTCTATGAGGCCCTTTTGGAGGATGCTTGTGTCGGCTGGAGAGTCGATTATGGCACCCAGTTTGCCGTCATCTGCGAACTTGGTCAGCCACAGTTCTTCCGTGTTGGCCTGTACCTCCGAGAAATATATACCGAACAAGAGAGTTCCAGGACTGAACCTTCTGGGATGCCACTTGCAACTGGTTTGGAGTCTGACATGGCTCTAGCAATTCTAACCATGTGGGTTCTGTCCTTGAGCCAGTTTGCAACCCATCTAGTGACATAGGGGGTTTATATTTAAGCTGGTGAGCTTATCTATAATGCCCGAGTGGGGTATTGTATCGAAGGCTTTTGCGAGGTCCAGGTAGGCTGTGTGGACCACCTTTCCCTCGTCAATGGCCTTGGTGACTGTTTCAAAGAAATTGACCAGGTTTAAGAGGCAGGATCTGCCCTTAACAAAGCCGAACTGGGTAGGATCCAGTGTCTGTAGGTCCTCAATATCTTTATTTATGAGGTCCATGATGATCATTTCCATAGCTTTGCAGACCAAGCTAGTCAGGCTTATGGGGCAATAATTTCCGGGATCCGTTGAGGTACCACCTTTGTGGAGAGACCACTGTTGCTGTACACCACTCTTTGAGTACATATCCTGTAGTAAGGCTGAGACAGAACAGTAGTTTTATGTTTGGGTTTAGCTCTTCTTGGAGTTCATGTAGGACGCAGCCTGGGACACAGTCTGGTCCCATTGATGCTGTGTTTTTTGCTTTGGAGAGGGCGGCTCTTACCTGACCATCTGAGATGTCAGGGGGGCAGCACTCTGCTGGGATATATATTTGCCCTTTTGGTGGGGAGTTTGCTGAACCTGTCAGCTAGGATGTTGGCAATGTCTGTGGGTTGTGTATTTTTGTCATTTTGGACTAATTCTGAGCATATCTGGGAATTCCCACCCAGGTTCCTAACATAACTAAAGAAAGCCTTGTGATTATCCTTAGTGTCCTGTGCAATTTTTCTCTCGAAGCTGGCCTTAGACGATTTTATGAGTGCCCGTAGTTTTTTGCTAATACTGATCAGAGATGCCTTCCCTTTTTGGGATTTTGCTCTGTCATGTAGTAGCTTCCTCCTTCTATTGTATAGCTTGTTTATGGCTGGGGTCTACCAGACAGGACGTCTGCCTTTGGAGATTTGGGTCTTGGTTTTATTGGGGATTGCATGATCCATGCATTCCTGAAGGTGTTCATAGAATGCGTTTATAAAGAATTCTGCGGTCCGGGCCATATTTTCCACAGGCCCGGGGGCTTTGAAGGATTCCACCTCGGTTTTGAGGAGTGTGAAATTTGCTTTAGAGAAGTTTTTCACTGTGGGTTTCTGGGCAGGGGGTGGGGTCAGGATGTGAATATCCAGAGAGATTAGTTTATGGTCTGATCTTACCAGTGAGGGATACACTTCTGGTCTGGACCATAGAGTCCCCATGTTGGTGATGATCAGGTCCAGTATGTTTTCCCCTCTTGTGGGAGTGGTAACAAGTTGTTCCATAGCATTTGAGTTTATAAATTCTAGGAACCTTTGGGCTAGGGTGTTGGAGCTAGAGTAATACTCCCAGTCTAAGTTTGGGTAATCGAAGTCACCCAATATAATGGTGTTTGGAGAGACCTTCATATTTCCAGTGTACTCAGGAAGGCCGAGTGAGGTTCCTGGGTTTGGGAGG